>NC_082734.1:33535773-33721609 GCF_030144855.1 Hypanus sabinus
GCAGAATTAAGTCATTCCCTCCACTGGGTTTGCTCTACCAGGACTAGAACTATATCACTAATGTGAGAGACTGAGGTATTGACTGATGGATTGTGGGAGATTGAGGAGTGATTGATTGAGGTATTGATTGATAGTGGGAGATTGAGGAGTGATTGATTGAGGTATTGATTAATTGTGGGAGATTGAAGAGTGATTGATTGAGGTATTGATTGATTGTGGGAGATTGAGGAGTGATTGATTGAGGTATTGATTGATAGTGGGAGGTTGAGGAGTGATTGATTAAGGTATACTGGAAATGGAATTTGATTTGGTTTGTTATTGTCACACGTACTGAGCTACAGTAAAAAAAATTGTGCATTGAGTTACAACAAAGGAAAAGAAGAACAGAATGCAGAATAACATGTTACAGTCACAGAGAAAGTGATCAGGTAAACAATATTATGCAATATCATAACAAGGTAGATTTTGAGGTCAGTGGTCCATCTTATTACGCAATGGGAATGTTCAGTAGTCTGATAACAGCGGCGTAGAAGCTGTCCTTGAGCTTGGTGAGACGTGCTTTCAGGCTTTTGTATCTCCCCAATTGAGAGGGGAGAAGGGGAATATCATGGGTGTGTGGGGGCTTTGATCGTGCTGGCTGCTTTACTGAGGCAGTGTCCATGGAGGGGAGGTTGGTTTCCGTGATGTGCTGAGTTGTATCCACAACTCTCTGTAGTTTCTTGTGGTCAGAGGCAGAGCGTGATGTACCTGGACAGGACGCTTTCTCTGGCACATTGGCAAAAATTGGTGAAGGTGGACAGGGACATGCCAAACATTTTTATCCTCCCAAGGAGATGGAGCTGTGGGTGAGCTTTCCTGGCCGTGACATTAACGTGGTTGAACCAGCACAGAGTATTGGTGAGGACAGGACTGAGGCACAGGGACTGGGGCTTAGTGGAAGGGTTTTAGGGGAGGATGGTGGGATAGAGAGGGGAATTGATTAAGTGAGTGACTGTGTGTGGTGTGTGTGTGTGTGTGTGTGTGTGAGAGAGAGAGCGGAGAGAGAGAATGTGAGATTGAGAGGGGGAGAGTGTTTGTGTGAGAGAGAGAGAATATATTTGTGTGTGAGACAAAGAGGAGGAGAGAGAAATTGGGGTGAGGGTAGTGGAGAGATGGGGAATAGATACATGGGGCAGTTGGAAATTTGTAGATTCCATCTCTGTCTCTATCATTGTTTCTCAGATTCTGTCCCTCTTTCTCTTATTCAGTGTCAGACACTCTGTGTCCGACCCCGGGAGTGTGTGATGGGACGGTGTGGAGGGAGCTTCACTCTGTGTCCGACCCCGGGAGTGTGTGATGGGACGGTGTGGAGGGAGATTCACTCTGTGTCTGACCCCGGGAGTGTGTGATGGGACGGTGTGGAGGGAGATTCACTCTGTGTCTGACCCCGGGAGTGTGTGATGGGACGGTGTGGAGGGAGATTCACTCCATGTGTGACCCCGCGAGTGTGTGATGGGGCAGTGTGGAGGGTGATTCACTCAGTGTGTGACCCCGGGAGTGTGTGATGGGACGGTGTGGAGGGAGCTTCACTCTGTGTCCGACCCCGGGAGCGTGTGATGGGACGGTGTGGAGGGAGATTCACTCTGTGTCTGACCCCGGGAGTGTGTGATGGGACGGTGTGGAGGGAGATTCACTCTGTGTCTGACCCCGGGAGTGTGTGATGGGACGGTGTGGAGGGAGATTCACTCTGTGTCTGACCCCGGGAGTGTGTGATGGGGCAGTGTGGAGGGTGATTCACTCAGTGTGTGACCCCGGGAGTGTGTGATGGGACGGTGTGGAGGGAGATTCACTCTGTGTCTGACCCCGGGAGTGTGTGATGGGACGGTGTGGAGGGAGCTTCACTCTGTGTCTGACCCCGGGAGTGTGTGATGGGACGGTGTGGAGGGAGCTTCACTCTGTGTCTGACCCCGGGAGTGTGTGATGGGACGGTGTGGAGGGAGATTCACTCTGTGTCTTACCCCGGGAGTGTGTGATGGGACGTTGTGGAGGGAGCTTCACTCTGTGTCTGACCCCGGGAGTGTGTGATGGGACGGTGTGGAGGGAGATTCACTCTGTGTCTGACCCCGGGAGTGTGTGATGGGACGGTGTGGAGGGAGCTTCACTCTGTGTCTGACCCCGGGAGTGTGCGATGGGACGGTGTGGAGGGAGATTCACCCTGTGTCTGACCCTGGGAGTGAGTGATGGGACGGTGTGGAGGGAGATTCACTCTGTGCCTGCTTGCTTACCTGGAAGCTGCTACCAACCCCTTCCCCCTCCCCCCCACCCCACACACACACGTCCTGTCACTGATAATTTGCATGAGATTTGCCTGTGTCTACCAGAATCATTACGAGGCATGCGGTAACATCAAATTTGACTTTCAGTCACCACTCAAGAGCCCATCCCTGATTCCTTGTTACTTTTAAAGAAATAATGCATAGAACTACAATTCCCAGAATGCCGAGTCTGGTCAAGTCCCAGTGAGTTAGTGTCCCCACAAGCTAAGCATGAGAGGACTGATTCGCTAATGAGTCTTTGATTCATAAATCAAGTTGGCCGGTGTACTAATCTATCATAAAAACACAGAAAATACTGGGGGAACTCAGCCTCTATGGGGAAGGGTCGACGTTTCGGGCCGAGACCCTTATCAATCGTTATCCCCGGTACACGCCCTGTCTTCAGGGTCGGCCTTTCCCATTGGGCCCCGTCTCCGACAGTTGTCCAGTACAGTTGTAGAATAATTTGAATGACGTTCGTTTTGGCTAATAGATGGCCTCGTTCCGTTCCAGGAGGCGGGTTCAGATTGATCCTATAGAGAAGGGAGCTGCGCGCAAAGACTTTTTTTCTCAACCAATAGACAGCGCGGAGCTTGCCGATCGGTACCGAGAGGATAGGTTTGTCTAATTGGTTGGAAAGGGAAAGTCGGTGCGTGATAGGAGACGGTTGCTGGGAGTGGTGGGATTCTAAGCCAATAGGGGTGAGGATATTGAGAGTTATCGACCAATAGAGATCGTTAGAGGCGGGAGTTATTCAGCTCCGGCGATGGCGGCGCTGGTGAGAAGACAGCAAGTGGAGGGGGGAAGGAGAATGATTAAGAGGGCAAAACTCGGGGGAGGAGTCAAAAACGGGAATGAGGGTAACGGGGTGGGGAGGGGAAGGTGGATAGAGAGTGTGTGGGGAGTGACGGAAGTTGTGAGGAGGCAGGGAGGGTGTGAGAGGAGTAATTGTGTGAGTGAGGGAGGGAGGGAGTGAGGAGGGAGGGAAAGTGTGAGGGAGGTAGTGATGTGAGGAAGGAGGGTGTGTGTGAGGGGAGGGAGAGGAGTGGGTGAGGATGGGTGTGAGGAGTGAGGGAGATAGTAAGGGAGAGTGAGAGGAGGGAGGGAGGAATGAATGATGACCGAGTGAGGGAGGGAGGGTGTGAGAAAGGCTGCAGAAGGGTAAATGAGGTGACAGAGAGGTATTTGTGACTCAGCTTCCCCACTGATGATGTCCCTTCAGGAGGAGATCAGCAGCGAGGATGATGTGGTGGAGGTGGCGGTAGTGGAGAGTCCTCGAGGACAGAGGGTGGCGGGCAGAGGGCGGAGGCGAATATTGTACACACAGACTGTCACTGCCTGCACTGGCAAGGTAAGCCCCACCTCTGACCCTACCCCACCCCAAACCCTCACCACTGACCCGTAACCCTCTCTCTGAAAAGGGAAGGAAGTTTGGAGGCGGGAGGATGGAGGAGATGTTTGCCCCACTGTAAGATTGTTCCCCCAGGAGGCGGCGAGCAGCAGGTGTGAGGGAGACCCGGTGGAGATGATGAATGTGGAAGGACCTCGAGGACGCAAGATGGTGGGGAAACGGCGGAGGCGAGATTTGGACAAACAGATCACCAACACCTGCACCAGCAAGGTGAACTCCACCTCTGACCCCAACCCTCCTCCACTACCCTGCCCCAAGCCCTCACCGCTGACCCCTGACTGCTCTTGAATAGGGAGGCGGAGGGAAGGGAGATGGGGAGGGAGGAGATGTTTGGGATCTGCCGCATCCTGTGTCCCTTACCCAGGAGAAAGTGAGATGTGGGATCGAGGGAGAGCTGGTGGAGGAGCCTTGACACTGGAGGGTGGAGAGTAGATGGTGGAGGTGAGGTTGGACTCACAGACCTTCTACACCATCTCCATCTACACTGTGACCCCCAGTGTCTCTGACCAGTGAACTCCGTTGTGGTTGCTGACAACCCCCTGTCTCGGAGGGAGGGAGGCAGGCAGGCATGGAGGCGGGGGGGGGTGGATGGGCAGTGAGTAGGTGCATGGTGACGGTGATATGGGGGGTGGTGGGAGGAGTGTTTGGGATCCATTTTTCTCCATTGATGATGTGCTCCCCCGCCCCCAGGAAGCGAGCAGTGAGAGTGAGGACGATGTGCTGGAGGTGACAGAGATGGAGGGGCCTCGAGGACGGAGGGTGGAGAGCAGTCGGCGGAGGCGAGTGTTGGACACACACATTGTAACCACTGTCCCCGTCTACACTGGCAGGGTAACTCGACCCCATTTCTGATTCTCACCTCTTACCTCACCCCTGTCCACCGACTCCGCATCTGACATCCCCTCTGCCCCACCCCACCCCTCTGCTCTACTTCTGTCCCCTGTCTTTCCCCCCGCTCATCACTCCACCTCCTCACCTGTCGCCTCTCTCCCCAGGTGAACAGAACTCTCCGACTGTACCAAGACAACGCTGCAGAGGTGGACAAGCAGATCTGGAAGCAGTTGAATCTGCCAGGTGTGTGGGGTACCTCTGCCTTCCTCCCCACTGCAATTTACAATGGCCAATTAACCATTACAGCTTTGAATAGTGGGGAGAAACCAGAGAACCCACTGGTCATGGGGAGAATAATAGACAGCAGGTGAAGGAGTAGGCCATTCGGCCCTTCTAGCCAGCACCGCCATTCACTGTGATCATGGCTGATCGTGCACAATCAGTACCCCGTTCCTGCCCTCTCCTCATATCCCTTGACCCCGCTATCCATAAGAGCTCTATCTAACTCTCTCTTGAATGCATCCAGAGACTTGGCCTCCACTGCCTTCTGGGGCAGAGCATTCCACATAACCACCACTCTCTGGGTGAAAAAGTTTTTCCACATCTCTGTTCTAAATGGCCTACCCTTTATTCTTAAACTGTGGCCTCTAGTTCTGGACTCACCCATTAGCGGGAACATGCTTCCTGCCTCCAGTGTGTCCAATCCCTTAATAATCTTATATGTTTCAATCAGATCCCCTCTCATCCTTCTAAATTCCAGTGTATACAAGCCCAGTCGCTCCAATCTTTCAACATATGACAGTCCCGCCATTCCGGGAATTAACCTTGTGAACCTACGCTGCACTCCCTCAATAGCAAGAATGTCCTTCCTCAAATTTGGAGACCAAAACTGCACACAATACTCCAGGTGGGGTCTCACCAGGGCCCTGTACAGCTGCAGAAGGACCTCTTTACTCCTATACTCAATTCCTCTTGTTATAAAAGCCAGCATGCCATTAGCTTTCTTCACTGCCTGCTGTACCTGCATGCTTGCTTTCATTGACTGATGTACAAGAACACCTAGATCTCGTTGTACTTCCCCTTTTCTCCTAACTTGACTGCATTTAGATAGTAATCTGCCTTCCTGTTCTTGCCACCAAAGTGGATAACCTCACATTTATCCACATTAAACTGCATCTGCCATACATTTGCCCACTCACCCAACCTGTCCAAGTCACCCTGCATTCTCATAACATCCTCCTGATATTTCACACTGCCACCCAGCTTTGTGTCATCAGCAAATTTGCTAATGTTACTTTTAATCCCTTCATCTAAATCATTAATGCATATTGTAAACAGCTGCGGTCCCAGCACCGAACCTTGCGGTACCCCACTGGTCACAGCCTGCCATTCCAAAAGGGACCCGTTAATCACTACTCTTTGTTTCCTGTCAGCCAGCCAATTTTCAATCCATGTCAGTACTCTGCCCCCAATACCATGTGCCCTAATTTTGCCCACTAATCTCCTATGTGGGACTTTATCAAAAACTTTCTGGAAGTCCAGGTGCACTACATCCACTGACTCTCCCTTGTCCATTTTCATAGTTACATCCTCAAAAAACTCCAGAAGATTAGTCAAGCATGATTTCCCCTTCATAAATCCATGCTGACTCGGACTGATCCTTCTACTGCTATCCAAATGTGTTGTAATTTCCTCTTTTATAATTGACTCCAGCATCTTTCCCACCGCTGACATCAGGCTAACCGGTCTATAATTCCCTGTTTTCTCTCTCCCTTGTTTCGAACCCCATAACTGGGTATCTTACCAGCAAAGATAGGAGTATCCGTTGAAGTCTGGTGATACTATTTTTAACAGTATTTATTAGTAAAAATACACAAAAATAATATCAATGCAAATATACAGATAATATACGTCATCAATACTAAACCTAAAAGTGCGGGTATAATAATAATAAGAAATAAGCTCTCTCGTTGTTTAGGGAATAATGAATTGTCCGATGGATATATAAAGTTCAGTTCAGTTCATACAGGCTGCAGTCGTCGTTGATCACTGTGTTGCAATTGTTGGAGAGAGAGAGAGAGAGAGAGAGAGAGAGAGAAACTTGCCTGCTTTCCTTGTACGATCTTGATCTGTATCCGTCCTTTAGCTAGACCGTTCCGTGGAGGACTCGTCACCCAGGCAAGGGGGGACACACACCACCGGTCTCGTAGTGTCTCTCCTGGTGCGTCTGAGGGGTGTTCCCCAGACCCTACTTTTATCCTCACTCACAGGGTCTCAGGTGTCAATCAGGTTGGGATGATGCAATCCCTCAACTAGACCACTCTGGCTGCCCCCGAGGGGTTTCAATGAATAGTACAGTACTCAATACACAATTCCTCCTTCAAGAGACAATAGCAGTAATCAGTAGTTCCATTCCGATTCCACTTTTATTCCCTGCATTGTCAATAACAACTGCCTTTTCTGTTATCCTGCGTCTCTCTCTCTCATTACTGACATGCTGTGTATCTCTCTCCTGGGTATCAGACCCGAAATAGTAGTGAGTTTGCGATTCTCAAAAAAGAGGGGAGGCAGGCATTGAGGATTCTGTACCCTTCTGCCCATCAGAGTTGCTCCTCATTCATAACACCCTCCTTTCTTGAAAAGTGGGACAACATTAGCCACCCTACAGACTCCATACAGACAGCGATGAGAATTGAACCCAGGTCAAGCGTTGTGCTACCCACTACACTATTGTGCCAATAGACAATAGGTGCAGAAGTAGACCATTCAGCCCTTCGAGCCTGCACCGCCATTTTGACATCATGGCTGATCAATTACTATCAATACCCGGTTCCTGCCTTGTCCCCATATCCCTTGATTCCCCTATCCATAAGATACCTATCTAGCTCCTTCTTGAAAGCATCCAGAGAATTGGCCTCCACTACCTTCCGAGGCAGTGCATTCCAGACCCCCACAACTCTCTGGGAGAAGAAGTTTTTCCTTAACTCTGTCCTAAATGACCTACCCCTTATTCTCAAACCATGCCCTCTGGTACTGGACTCTCCCAGCATCTGGAACATATTTCCTGCCTCTATCTTGTCCAATCCCTTAATAATCTTTTATGTTTCAATCAGATCCCCTCTCAATCTCCTTAATTCCAACGTGTACAAGCCCAGTCTCTCTAACCTCTCTGCGTAAGACAGTCCGGACATCCTGGGAATTAACCTCGTGAATCTATGCTGCATTTCCTCTACAGCCAGGATGTCCTTCCTGAACCCTGGAGACCAAAACTGTACACAATACTCCAGGTGTGGTCTCACCAGGGCCCTGTACAAATGCAAAAGGATTTCCTTGCTCTTGTACTCAATTCCCTTTGTAATAAAGGCCAACATTCCATTAGCCTTCTTCACTGCCTGCTGCACTTGCTCATTCACCTTCACTGACTGATGAACAAGGACTCCGAGATCTCTTTGTATCTCCTTGCCCAACTCTACACCGTTCAGATAATAATCTGCCTTCCTGTTCTTACTCCCAAAGTGGATAACCTCACACATATTCACATTAAACGCCATCTGCCAAGTATCTGCCCACTCACCCAGCCTATCCAAGTCACCCTGAATTCTCCTAACATCCTCATCACAAGTCACACTGACACCCAGCTTAGTATCATCAGCAAACTTGCTGATGTTATTCTCAATGCCTTCATCTAAATCGTTGATGTAAATCGTAAACAGCCGTGGTCCCAATACCGAGCCCTGTGGCACCCCACTAGTCACCACCTGCCATTCCGAGAAACACCCATTCACCGCTACCCTTTGCTTTCTATCTGCCAACCAGTTTTCTATCCATGTCAATGTCTTCCCCCCGATGCCCTGAGCTTTGATTTTACCCACCAATCTTCTATGTGGAACCTTATCAAATGCCTTCTGAAAATCGAAGTACTCTACATCCACTGGATCTCCCTTGTCTAACTTCCTGGTTACATCCTCGAAAAACTCCAACAGATTAGTCAAGCATGATTTACCCTTGGTAAATCCATGCTGGCTCGGCCCAATCCTATTACTGCTATCTAAATATGCCACTATTTCATCCTTAATAATGGACTCAAGCATCTTTCCCACCACCGATGTCAGACTGACAGGTCGATAGTTCTCTGTTTTCTCCCTCCCTCCTTTTTTAAAAAGTGAGATAACATTAGCTATTCTCCAATCCTCAGGAACTGATCTAAGGAACATTGGAAAATGATTACCAATGCATCCACAATTTCCAGGGCCACCTCCTTTAGTACCCTAGGGTGCAGACCATCTGGACCTGGGGATTTGTCAGCCTTCAGTCCCATCAGTTTTCTCATCACCGTTTCCTTCCGAATGTCAATCTGTTTCATTTCCTCTGTTACCCTATATCCTTGGCCCATCCATACATTTGGGAGATTGCTTGTGTCTTCCTTAGTGAAAACAGATCTAAAGTACTCATTAAATTCTTCTGCCATTTCTCCGTTTCCCATAATAATTTCACCCAATTCATTCTTCAAGGGCCCAACATTGTTCTTAACTATCTTCTTTCTCTTCACATACCTAAAAAAGCTTTTACTATATTCCTTTATATTCCTGGCTAGCTTGCGTTTGTACCTCATTTTTTCTCCTCGTATTGTCTTTTTAGTTAAGTTCTGTTGTTCCTTAAAAACTTCCCAATCATCTGTCCTCCCACTCACCTTAGCTCTGTCATACTTCCTTTTTTTTTAATGCTTCCTTTGACTTCCTTTGTCAACCACTGTGGCCCCTTTCCCCCCTTTGAATCCTTCCTTCTCCAGGGGATGAACTGATTTTGCATCTTGTGCATTATTCCCAAGAATACCTGCCATTGCTGTTTCACTGTCTTTTCTACTCGGCTATCCATCCAGTCAACTTTGGCCAGCTCCTCTCTCATGGCTCCATAGCTTCCCCTGTTCATCTGCAACACTGACACCTCCTAGCTGCCCTTATCCTTCTCAAATTGCAGATAAAAGCTTATCATATTGTGATCACTACCTCCTAATGGCTCCTTTACTTCAAGATCGCTTATCAAATCCTGTTCATTACATAACACTAAATCCAGAATAGTCTTGTCCCTGGTCGGCTCTCGTACAAGCTGTTCTAAGAATGCATCCCGTCGGCACTCTACAAACTCCATATCCTGTGGTCCAGCACCAACCTGATTCTCCTAGTTCACCTGCATGTTGAAATCCCCCATAACTACTGCATCATTACCTTTGCCACATGCCAATGTTAACTCCCTATTCAACTTGCACCCAATATCCATGCTACTATTTGGTGGCCTGTAGACAACACCCATTTGGGTCCTTTTGCCCTTACAGTTCCTCAGTTCTATCCACACAGACTCTACTTCTGACCCTATGTCCCCCCTTGCAAAGGACTGAATCTCATTCCTCACCAACAGGGCCACCCCACCCCCTCTGCCCACATTTCTGTCCCTACGATAGCACGTATACCCTTGTACATTCATTTCCCAGGTCTGATCTCCTCGCAGCCATGTCTCCGTTATCCCAACAACATCATAGTTACCCATTCGCACCTGTACGGCTTCCCCCAGGACGTCCCTAAGTGGCTGGGTGCTAACATGATCAACACATTTCACTGTATGTTTTGATGCACTTGTGATGAATAAGACTGAAGCTGTTCATCCTTTCCACCTCAATGTCTGATGTGCGTCCTCAACTTCCCCTTCCCTGTCCATATTCAGTTCCTTGTCTTACTAACTGAGTAGAAGGGTGTAGTTGCAATGTTACTCAGGTCTCTGATTGAACTTGCTCCTATACGATTCCTTGTCATTGTCTCAGATTCTGACAAAAATGAATAGTGTCCTTGACGTTTGACCCCAGAGTAGGGAAAGTCAAGCAGAGGGCTAAGAGCGTTGATGATGCCACGTGGAAACTAGCCTCTCCTCCACAGTCTACACTTCTCACTGTCTCAGTAAAGCAGTTGACATCATCGAAGACCTCACCCACCCGGGACTTTCTCCCTTCTCCCTCCTCCTGTTGGGCAGAAGATACAAAAGCCTGAAAGCACGTCCCACCAGGCTCCAGGACAGCTTCTACCCCGCTGTTAGCAGACTATTGAACAGTCCCCCAGTACGAGAAGACAGCTTCTACCCCGCTGTTAGCAGACTATTGAACGGTCCCCCAGTACGAGAAGACAGCTTCTACCCCGCTGTTAGCAGACTATTGAACGGTCCCCCAGTACGAGAAGACAGCTTCTACCCCGCTGTTAGCAGACTATTGAACAGCCCCCCAGTACGATAAGACAGCTTCTGCCCCGCTGTTATCAGTGAAAGCATGTCCCACCAGGGTCAAGGACAGCTTCTACCCCGCTGTTACCAGACTATTGAAACGGTCCCCCAGTACGATAAGACAGCTTCTACCCCCCTGTTATCAGACTATTGAACGGTCCCCCAGTACGATAAGACAGCTTCTACCCTGCTGTTATCAGACTATTGAACGGTCCCCCAGTACGATAAGACAACTTCTACCCCGCTGTTATCAGACTATTGAACGGTCTCCCAGTACGATAAGACAGCTTCTACTCCGCTGTTACCAGACTATTGAACGGTCCCCCAGTACGATAAGACAGCTTCTACCCCGCTGTTATCAGACTATTGAACGGTCCCCCAGTACGATAAGACAGCTTCTACCCCGCTGTGATCAGACTATTGAATGGTCCCCCAGTACGATAAGACAGCTTCTACCCCGCTGTGATCAGACTATTGAATGGTCCCCCAGTACGATAAGACAGCTTCTACCCCGCTGTTACCAGACGACTGAATGAAGTGCTCCTGCCCTCACCACGTGCCTTGGAGTGGGCTTGTACATTATTGTCTTGGCACACTTTCTCTGTAGCTGTAACACTTTATTTTGCATTTTCCTTTCTAACTCGATGGAAAATTGCAATGATTTGATCTGTATGCAGCATGAAAGACAAACTTTTCATTGTCTCACCATGTGAGACTAATAATCCTCTGTCCACCTCAAAGACTGACAGGGCATGGGGGCCCGATGGAGGACAGAGGGGGAACAGATGGGGTGGGGTGCTGAGCCACGTTCTTTTGTTCCCTGGATAAAGATTCGGACGAAGACTTGGAAGATGATCAAGGCACGAGGAAGCGGAGGCGAGTGTCTCCTGAGCACGATCAGACACTCCACACGTTGGACTCGGAGTCAGAATGGGAGAACAGTCACTCTCTGTGAGTCTTATCCACACCGTCCCAACACATTCTCCTGGATCAGACACAGAGTGAATCTCCCTCCACACCATCCCATCACACACTCCCAGGGTCAGACACAGAGTGAATCTCCCTCCACACCATCCCATCACACACTCCCGGGGTCAGACACAGAGTGAATCTCACTCCACACCGTCCCATCACACACTCCCGGGGTCAGACACAGAGTGAATCTCCCCCCAAACCGTCCCATCACACACTCCCGGGGTCAGACACAGAGTGAATCTCCCTCTGCACCGTCCCATCACACACTCCCGGGGTCAGACACGGAGTGAATCTCCCTCCTCACCGTCCCATCACACACTCCCGGGGTCAGACACAGAGTGAATCTCCCCCCAAACCGTCCCATCACACACTCCCAGGGTCAGACACAGAGTGAATCTCCCCCCACACCGTCCCATCACACACTCCCGGGGTCAGACACAGAGTGAATCTCCCTCTGCACTGTCCCGTCACACACTCCCGGGGTCAGACACAGAGTGAATCTCCCTCCACACCGTCCCATCACACACTCCCGGGGTCAGACACAGAGTGAATCTCCCTCCACACCGTCCCATCACACACTCCCGGGGTCAGACAGAGTGAATCTCCCTCTGCACTGTCCCATCACACGCTCCCGGGGTCAGACACAGAGTGAATCTCCCTCCACACCGTCCCATCACACACTCCCGGGGTCAGACAGAGTGAATCTCCCTCCACACCGTCCCATCACACGCTCCCGGGGTCAGACACAGAGTGAATCTCCCTCCACACCGTCCCATCACACACTCTCAGTACAGATTCGCTGACACTGAGAATTTTGTCTCCACAGGTTGCTGAGCCCAGGAAGCCGGTCTCCCTCTCCCCCCATCACACCCTCACTCACCACTCAACAGAAAGGGCGTGCATTCAGTGCAATCAGGTAGTCACCCCATCTCCCCTTTCCTCCCCTCCCACATTCCCCTCCACCTTTGTCTCCCCTTCTGACCACTCCTTCCATCTAACCCCTTTGTCCCCCTCCCTCCCCCACTGTCTGCCCCACCCTATCTCCACTGAAAATGTTTTTTGTTGATACTTGCTGTTCTCCCACCATCCTGTACAGAGAGATGAACCGGAGATTACGGGACCTCGATGATTTCCGAGGGATGGTGGAAGGGGAGGCGGAGGATGTTCTGTTGCTGGAGCCTCACTCTCCTCCCCCACTGAGTCCCCGTTTGCTCAGCCTCAAGCTCCGGTGTCAAGGTCTCGTCCACAGGATCCCCATCCGGGTGGTGAGTGTTGCCCGGTTCTGCTTGAACCCTGATCTCCTTAGTCCTGACCACCGACCTCATATAGTGTCCCTTAATCCCTTACCACACTCCCCCAGCTGACTGCCCCCTGCCCCCCCAGCCTGGCTCCCCCATTCCCCCCCCCCCCAGCCTGGCTCCCCCGTGTTCCCCCCGCCTGACCGCCTCGTGCACCCCCAGCCTGACTCCCCCGTGTTCCCCCCGCCTGACCGCCTCGTGCACCCCCAGCCTGACTCCCCCGTGTTCCCCCCGCATAACCGCCTCATGCACCCCCAGCCTGACTCCCCCATGCCCCCCAGCCTGATTCCCCCGTGTTCCCCCCGCCTGACTCCCCCGTGTTCCCCCCGCCTGACTCCCCCGTGTTCCCCCCGCCTGACTCCCCCGTGTTCCCCCCGCCTGACTCCCCCGTGCCCCCCGCCTGACCGCCTCGTGCACCCCCCGCCTGACCGCCTCGTGCACCCTCCGCCTGACTCCCCCGTGCCCCCCGCTTGACCGCCTCGTGCACCCCCCGCCTGACCGCCTTGTGCACCCCCCGCCTGACCGCCTTGTGCACCACCCGCCTGACTCCCCCGTGCCCCCCCGCCTGACTCCCCCGTGTTCCCCCCGCCTGACTCCCCCGTGTTCCCCCCGCCTGACTCCCCCGTGTTCCCCCCGCCTGACTCCCCCGTGTTCCCCCCGCCTGACTCCCCCGTGTTCCCCCCGCCTGACTCCCCCGTGTTCCCCCCGCCTGACTCCCCCGTGTTCCCCCCGCCTGACTCCCCCGTGTTCCCCCCGCCTGACTCCCCCGTGTTCCCCCCGCCTGACTCCCCCGTGTTCCCCCCGCCTGACTCCCCCGTGTTCCCCCCGCCTGACTCCCCCGTGTTCCCCCCGCCTGACTCCCCCGTGTTCCCCCCGCCTGACTCCCCCGTGTTCCCCCCGCCTGACTCCCCCGTGTTCCCCCCGCCTGACTCCCCCGTGTTCCCCCCGCCTGACTCCCCCGTGTTCCCCCCGCCTGACTCCCCCGTGTTCCCCCCGCCTGACTCCCCCGTGTTCCCCCCGCCTGACTCCCCCGTGTTCCCCCCGCCTGACTCCCCCGTGTTCCCCCCGCCTGACTCCCCCGTGTTCCCCCCGCCTGACTCCCCCGTGTTCCCCCCGCCTGACTCCCCCGTGTTCCCCCCGCCTGACTCCCCCGTGTTCCCCCCGCCTGACTCCCCCGTGTTCCCCCCGCCTGACTCCCCCGTGTTCCCCCCGCCTGACTCCCCCGTGTTCCCCCCGCCTGACTCCCCCGTGTTCCCCCCGCCTGACTCCCCCGTGTTCCCCCCGCCTGACTCCCCCGTGTTCCCCCCGCCTGACTCCCCCGTGTTCCCCCCGCCTGACTCCCCCGTGTTCCCCCCGCCTGATTCCCCCGTGTTCCCCCCGCCTGACGCCCCCGTGTTCCCCCCGCCTGACGCCCCCGTGTTCCCCCCGCCTGACTCCCCCGTGTTCCCCCCGCCTGACTCCCCCGTGTTCCCCCCGCCTGACTCCCCCGTGTTCCCCCCGCCTGACTCCCCCGTGTTCCCCCCGCCTGACTCCCCCGTGTTCCCCCCGCCTGACTCCCCCGTGTTCCCCCCGCCTGACTCCCCCGTGTTCCCCCCGCCTGACTCCCCCGTGTTCCCCCCGCCTGACTCCCCCGTGTTCCCCCCGCCTGACTCCCCCGTGTTCCCCCCGCCTGACTCCCCCGTGTTCCCCCCGCCTGACTCCCCCGTGTTCCCCCCGCCTGACTCCCCCGTGTTCCCCCCGCCTGACTCCCCCGTGTTCCCCCCGCCTGACTCCCCCGTGTTCCCCCCGCCTGACTCCCCCGTGTTCCCCCCGCCTGACTCCCCCGTGTTCTCCCGCCTGACTCCCCCGTGTTCTCCCGCCTGACTCCCCCGTGTTCCCCCCGCCTGACTCCCCCGTGTTCCCCCCGCCTGACCGCCTCGTGCACCCCCAGCCTGACTCCCCCGTGCCCCCCAGCCTGATTCCCCCATGTTCCCCCCGTCCCCCCACCTGACCGCCTCGTGCACCCCCAGCCTGACTCCCCCGTGCCCCCCAGCCTGATTCCCCCATGTTCCCCCCGTCCCCCCGCCTGACCGCCTCGTACATCCCCCTCCCCCTGGCTGGCTCACCACTCTTTGCTCTCCCCCCCAATAGACTGGTCCGCACCCACCCCCTCATCCCTCCAACTTGCCCCTTTCTGTTCTCCTGCACATGTCTTTTCATTCCTGTTCTCCTCCCCCACCCACAGTCAGACCCTTTCAGGAAGGCAGTACACGTGCTGGCCAACAAGCTGCAGATGGACCCTGGCCACCTCCTGTTGCTTCAGAACGACCTGGAGGTTCCCCTCGAGCAGACCCCTGAGACCTGGAACCTCAGTGTGGCTGACATTCTGGGTAAGCACTCAGCCGAGAGGGAGGGGATGACACCGATGGCAGCTTCTGGGCAGTGAGGAGTAATGGAGATGGGAGGGGTGTAGAAGCGGGGGGTATCATGGGGATTTGTGAGTGGTGTAGGGAAGAGTAAGGGTGACTGAGATGGGGAAGAGTGTAGGGGAGGGAGGGGGTCAAGGAGATGGAGAAGGATGTAGGGAAGGAACGGGTCAAGGAGATGAGGGGAGTGTAGAGGAGGGAGGGGTCGTGGTGACAGGTAGGGTGTCATGGGGTTGGGGAGGGGGTCGAGACGGAGAGGAGTCGAGGAAGGAGGGGTTACAGACCCAGGCCCTGTCTCTCTAATGTTTCCGCTTCCTTCCACATTGCCAGACTGTCATGTTATGTCTGATTCTCAGACAGACACAATCCGGCTGCAGGTCCGAGGCCGGGAGAAGGATTCGCTGCAAACCATCACAATTGGGAAGGTCAGTGTTTAAGAGTAGGGCAAGTCTTGGTAGTTTACTATTGAACTGATGCTCTCATCACAGATCCTAGACTGTAACCCACTTCCATGATAATATAAACCTCTGAACCTTCCCTTGATTCGATCCCAGCCTGGAATTCCTTCCTGAGGATCTATTATTCCATATATAAACCTCCTGAACCCCTGTTTTAGACCCCAGCCTATTACCCATTGGTACAGATCTGTTATTCTATATGTAAATGCTGAATTAAATCTCAGCCAGATTTGCCCAGATCCCTTGCAATCTTGATTGGAGAGATTTGCCCACTCCTTCACTCATTCTTTTTCTCTGTTCCCCCTCCTTCCTTCTAACCCCTCCCTCCCTTCCTCCTTTTCCATTTCTCCCTGCAGGGGGAGGTGCTGCGAAGCCTGATGACAGTGTACAAGGAGAGGACGGGTCTCCAGCGACACCGGGTCTGTTTCCTGTTCGATGGCGCCGAGCTCTCTGAGAATAGCACCCCCCGTGACCTTGACATGGAACCTGACGATGTCATTGATGCCCAAGTAGCTGAGTCTTGCTGCCTGTGAGGTTTTCCTCACTTCCCCCCCACCCTCTGCTGGTCCTGGATGCTGAAGATAGAGTTGACATGCTCAGCGCCTTCTGCTTCCTACAGTCGAACAACTATACCATCTTCCTACTGTCGAACAACTACACCGTCTTCTGCTTCCTACAGTCGAACAACTACACCGTCTTCTGTATACCCGGGTGGGGGTCATCCTGCTTTTGTTCCTCTGGATCTACTGCAAGAGTGAGCTTCATCTCCGAATCCACTGTAGACACCAGCTTCTACTCCCTCTGGATCCAGTGCAGACGGCAAGCTCATCTCCATCTTGATCCTGTGCAAGCCAATGCTGTCTGCCCCTGGACCCCATTCAGCCCAGGATGATTATCTGAATCCATTCACCCAGCACACTTACCCCTGTACCCAGCCAGGATCTGGTGCGTTCCTCAGTGCCATGTCAAGGGCTACTCTGAAACCTGTGTATACCACTGATGTCTCTCCACCATCCCCATGGATCCATTGGGATCTGGCCACATCTTCCAGAGCATGTAGATCCAATTTGAGGCCCCAGTGTGATCTCAGCATAATATTTCATGTGGTGTCTGATCCAGTGTTAAAATCCAGGGCTGTTTATTGATTCATTGTCTCCTCTGGGTGTAGTATGTCACAGTGTATCTCTGGGAACACAGTTCCCCAGTGCTTCCTTTGGATCAGGTGATGATTTCCAGTGCCACGTTCCTACTGTCTCCCCGGACCCAGTGGATGCAGCAGTTGTATCCTCGGGTTCATGTGTATCTGCCAAGGGTCCTAATGCTTTTTTGCTCTGGACTCAGTGGTGGTCCTAGTGCAGTGTTTCAGGGTCTCTGAATCCTTTGTTAGAACATGCCCTATTTCCCCGAGTGTTCTGTGGATTCAGTGAATATGACAGTGTCATAATCTTGATACCTCCTTCTGGATCCACTTCAGGTGCCCATGTCTTCTCTGGATCCAGTGTGGCTCTCAGGTGATATTTTGGTGGGGGGGGGGGGGGAACAATGCCATCTCTGATGTTATTCTGGAACCACTACATTCCATAGTTGTTTCCCTCTGGATACAGTACCTGTAAGTGTGATCACCCCTGGATCTAGTGCATCCCTCAGAATCTGGATCCAGTGCTGGTTTGGCTTTCTCTGCCCCCTGTGGATCCACTGCCAGTAAGTGCTGTCTGCATCTGGATCCACTGTTCTTCTGAGGCCTAATGCAGGCAGCAGCTCACCTTCCTCGAATCGGACACAGGCCCTTTAGCCTTTCAAGCTCCTGGCAACCATTGATGGATGCACTGATAGATTTTCACAATATCCGCCTCCCTCCCCACATGCACACACATCCACTTCCACAGTTACAACCAGCCACATTGGGATGTGGAAAGAAACTATGGTTACAGAACTTACCACATGATTGATTGATAAATAAATAAATTTTGCACCAAGAGAACAAAGTAGTGAGGCAGTGTTCGTGGGTTCAATGTCCATCAGAAATTGGATGGCAGATGGAAGATGCTGTTCCGGAATCACTCAGTGTGTGCCTTCAGGCTCCTGCACCTCCTTCCTGATGGTAGCAATGAGAAGAGGGCATGTCCTGTGTGATGGGTTCCTCAGCAATGGATGCTGCCTTGTTTGAGGACTTGCCTTTGAATATGTCCTCGATGCTGGGGAGACTGGTGCCTGTGTTGGAGCTGGCTGCATTTACATCTTCGCCTGCTGACGCCGCTCCCAGCTGGGTGGTGACAAAGTAGTAATAGGAATGAGTACCTGTGCTCTTTATCTGCTGTGCGAGAGATCCCGTAGAAAAATGGGAGCCTCCCCTGGGCCAGAGGCAACCTCCCCATCCCTTGTCACCTCACCCCCCCACCGTCACTTTGGAACACCCTTCCTCCTCCTCGGAATCACCTTCTCACCTCGCCCCTCTCCTTTCCGAGCCCCCAGAATCTTCCTTCCGCTATGCAACCAGTACAAGGCTTCCTCGATGTGTCTGGCCACTCCATCGCCTGCGTTGAAAGGAGGAGAGATGATGGAACAGCACAGACGTTCAGCCCACAATTTTGTGCCAAACTAATGAAACTTGTTACTTAACACCCAACTTAAACGAATTCCTTCTACCTACACAATGTCTGTACCCCTCCATTCCTTGCACATCATGTGCCTACACAATGTCTATACCCCTCCATTCCCTGCACATCCATGTGCCTGCCTAAGAGCTTCTTAAACACCCATGTTGTATCTGCCTCCACTGCCATTCCAGGTACCCACCATCCCCTGTGTTTTAAAGAAAACTTGCCTGGCACATCTTTGAACTTTCCCCACCTTGCCTTAAAGGCAAGCCTTCTTTTCTCCTGGGGGAGACAGCTACCAACTGCATACTCTGTCTCTCTTGTCATCTAATGACCCTCGATCGGGTCTGCCCTTAATCTGCACCACTCCAGAGACATCAACACAACCCCTCCTTGTGGCTCATGCCCTTCAACCCAGGCAGCGTCCTAGTGGAGCTCTTTGGCACCCTCTCCAAAGCCCCCACGCCCTTCCTGTAACCAGGCGACAGGAACTGATGTAGCCTGACCAGAGTTTCATAAAGCTGCAACCAATTTCCTGACTCTTGAACACAGTGCCTTAACCAGCATACTGTATGCCTGCTTTATACACCCCATCATTGAAATGTTCCCACGACCAATGGACTCACTTTCAAGGACTTTTCGTCATGTTCTCGATATTTATTGCACAGTTTGTTGTCTTCTGCACTCCGATTGAGCGCGCGCGTGCGCGCGCACACACACACACACACACACACACACACACACGGTTGCGAAGACTTTGCAATTACCTGATTTTCATTCATAAAACGTGGTCTGAGCTTCATCTAAGTCACAATAATAGACAAGCAATTTGCCTAACCTAATCTAATAATGCACAGACATATCTTTATTAAGCACATTGTTTAATCATTCACAGTCTAGGCTGGAAAAAGTATGTGAACTCTTAAATAACGGGTAGAACCTCCTTTATCAGCAATAACCTCCACCCAGTGTTTCCTGTAGCTGCTGATTAGACTTGCACAATGGCGAGGAGGAATTTTGGACTATCCCTCCATACACAACTGTTTCTGTTCATCAGTATTATTGGGATACGTTGCATGAGCAGCTCTCTTCAGATCATGCCACAGCATCTCAATTTGGTTAAGGTCTGGACTCTGACTTGGCCGTTCCAAAACATGAATTTTCTTTTTAGTAAACCATTCTGTTGTTGATCTATGCTTGTGTTTCAGATCAGTGTCTTGTTGCTTCATCCAACTTCTATTAAGCTTCAGGTGACAGACCCCTACCCTGACATTCTCCTGTAAAATGTTTTGATACAGCTTTCCCTCAACGATTGCAAGCTGTCCGGGCTACGAGGCAGTGAGGCAGCCCCAAACCAGAATGCTCCTCTTGCCATGCTTCACAGTTGGGATGAGGTTTTGGTGCTGGTGTGTAGTGCCCTTTATCCTCCAAACATAATGGTCTGCATTGCTGCCAAAAAGTTCAACTTTTGTCTCATCTGTCCACCGAACGTTGTCCCAGAAGCATTGTAGACCATCCAGGTGGTCTTTTGCAAACTTGAGACGTGTAGCAATGTTTTCATTGGGGAACAGTGGTTTCCTTTGACACATGAACAGAGACTTTAGCAAGTTCTAGAGGTTTCTGCAGGTCTTCTGCTGTAGCACTTGGATTCTTTTTCACCTCCTTCAGCATTGCACATTGTGCTCTTGGTGTGATCTTTGTGCCCCCCCCCCCCCCCCCCGAGGAGAGTACCAACAGTACTGACTTTCCTCCGTGTCTATAGACAGTTTCTCTTACTCTGGACTGATGAACACTCAGGTCTTTAGAAATGCTTTTATAGCCTTTCCCAGCTTCGTGCATCTCAACAATTCTAAGGTACTATACTCTGAAAGTAATTTTGATCGAGGCATGGTGCACATAAACAGATCTTTCTTGAGAAGAGCAGTCTCTGCCAGTAACCTGACTGTGTGTCTTTTCTATAGAGCAGGGCAGGGCAGGACACACACACACAGGAATAGACACTGGCATACACAACACATTCACACAAGACAGGCACACAGACGTGCACAGTGCTTGCACACAAATGTACAGACAGACACGTGCACACACCACACAGGCAGGCGCACACACATTGGAGTTGGTCTCTGTTCAAACTCTGCCATATTGTTCTCCCATCCACACCTCAGGAGCCTGACAGTACACCATTGCTTCCCTGGGTGAGGGCAACCCCCTCAATCTGCAATGATAAGGGAGCTTCACTCTGTCTGACCCCGGGAATGTGTGATGGGACGGTGTGGCTTCGCTTTGTGTCATTTGCTGGGAGAGCGAGGGATGGGACAGTTGAGCGAAAGTTTCCTTCCTCTTAAGTATTTTTGCAGGAAGTTGTGACTGAGCAGTTTTTGTTGTGCCGATACGGCAGATGGTAAAATGAGAGGTTTATTGGTTTTCTATGCAGGACTGGCTTGTGGTGAGTAGCTAACCAAATCTTTCCCCAGAGCCTCTTGTTGGTCCCAATCTAATCCCTCTGTCCTGTTCTCTCCCCGACTCTTTCCCCACAGCCCTCTGTCAGTCCCCAAACTAATCCCACTTCCTCGTGTCAGTCCCCAAACTAATCCCACTGTCCCCAGTCAGTCCCCAAACTAATCCCACTGTCCCTAGTCAGTCCCCAAACTAATCCCACTGTCCCCAGTCAGTCCCCAAACTAATCCCACTGTCCCCAGTCAGTCCCCAAACTAATCCCACTGTCCCCAGTCAGTCCCCAAACTAATCCCACTGTCCCCAGTCAGTCCCCAAACTAATCCCACTGTCCTGTGTCAGTCCCCAAACTAATCCCACTGTCCCCAGTCAGTCCCCAAACTAATCCCACTGTCCTGTGTCAGTCCACAAACTAATTGTTGAAAGTTAATTTATGTTGAAATGTCTGAGCTTCTTTGTCATGTATACTGTGTACTGAAACCATTCTCGTTCTCATAAAGTCATTGAACATTATGAAAGTTTTAACCTCGAGACAGAGGAACCAAGAGTTTTGAAACAAATTGGAGAGTTAAGCTTTGGGTATCGCGTGACCGAGCTGCAGTCACAGGGAAAATGGTAAGTAATGCATTGGCCAGACGATACAGATTCTGAAAGCATGTCCCACCAGACACAAGGACAATCACATCACTGAAAGCAGTCAAACACTTCCCTCGTGCGATAAAATGGAGCTTCAGCCTCACAATCTGCCTCTTGATGGCTCTTGCACCTACTTACTGCCTGAACTGCACTTTCTCCAACACTTCATTCTACACTCAGTTACTGTTCTTCCTTGTGAGGCCTCGAAGTACAGAGGTGATGAAGTTATCTGCATCTCTTGCACATACTCACTCACACCCACCTTCCCTCTCTCCCCCTCTCCCACCACACCCTCCCTCCTGACCTCCCCACCACCACTCCCTCTCACCCCCCTCCCACCACACCCTCCTTCCTGACCCCCTCCCTCTCCCATCACTCCCTCTGCCCCCCCACCCTCCCCTCTCTCCTGACCCCCTCCCCCTCTCCCACTATATCCCCTCCCACCATGGCCACTCTCCCTCTCTCCCACCACTCCCTATCTCCCTCCTCCCGACCCCCTCCACCTCTCCCTTCCGACCCTTCTCTGTCCCGCCACACCCCCCTCCCACCCACCCTTCCCCTCTCCCACCACATCCTCCTCCTCTCCCACCCTCCCCCTCTCCCACCACACCCACCCCTCTCTCTCTCTCCCTCTCTCCCCCTCCCCCTCACCCACTCTCTCTCCCTCTCCCCCCTCACCCACTCTCTCTCCCCCCATACACACACACTCTCATAAGCACACTCACACACATGCACAAGCATGTGCACACCTGCACAGTCACACCCTCACCACCGACACACACACCTACACTCACACTCATACATACATAAATATTTTCAGTGGCAGATACACTTCAACTATGACACACACACACACACTTGCACGCCCAGACACAATTTCACTCCCAGACTCCTCTTTCTGTCCCTTCCCCTGTTTTTTCTCACTTCCCCATTCTCTCTTGCTCCCTGTTCTCTGTTTCTCTCATTACCCCATCTCTTGCCCATCTCTCCCTTCCCCGCTCTCTCACCACCTCTCTCCGCCCTCGCTCTCTCCCTCACTCCCCCTTTCTCTCTGCCCATCTGCCTACCTTAGTGTGCAAATGAGACTGCAGAGTGAAACTACACGTGCACAGTTCCTGTCTCTGTATCCTCATGGGTCAGACACGCACTGGGAACATCATCATAGACCCTGTCTCCGTATCCCCCTGAATCAGACCCACACCGGGAGCACCGTCTACAGTTCCCACCTCTGTATCCCCCTGAGTCAGACCCGCACCGGGAGCACCGTGTACAGTTCCCATCTCTGTATCCCCCTGAGTCAGACCCATACCGGGAGCACCGTGTACAGTTCCCATTTCTATGTCCTCGTGAGTCAGACCCACACCGGGAGCATCTTGTACAGTTCCCCTCTCTGTATCCCCCTGAGTCAGACCCACATTGAGAGCACCGTGTACAGTTCCCCTCTCTGTATCCCTCTGAGTCAGACCCACACCGGGAGCATCTTGTACAGTTCCCATCTTTGTATCCCCCTGAGTCAGACCCACACCGGGAGCACCGTGTACAGTTCCCATCTCTGTATCCCCCTGAGTCAGACCCACACCGGGAGCACCGTGTACAGTTCCCATCTCTGTATCCCCCTGAGTCAGACCCACATTGGGAGCACCGTGTACAGTTCCCCTCTCTGTATCCCCCTGAGTCAGACCCACACCGGGAGCACCATGTACAGTTCCCATTTCTATGTCCTCGTGAATCAGACCCACACCGGGAGCATCTTGTACAGTTCCCATCTTTGTATCCCCCTGAGTCAGACCCACACCGGGAGCACCGTGTACAGTTCCCATTTCTATGTCCTCGTGAATCAGACCCACACCGGGAGCATCTTGTACAGTTCCCATCTTTGTATCCCCCTGAGTCAGACCCACACCGGGAGCACCGTGTACAGTTCCCATCTCTGTATCCCCCTGAGTCAGACCCACATTGGGAGCACCGTGTACAGTTCCCCTCTCTGTATCCCCCTGAGTCAGACCCACACCGGGAGCACCGTGTACAGTTCCCATTTCTATGTCCTCGTGAGTCAGACCCACACCGGGAGCATCTTGTACAGTTCCCCTCTCTGTATCCCCCTGAGTCAGACCCACATTGGGAGCACCGTGTACAGTTCCCATTTCTGTGTCCTTGTGAGTCAGACCCACACCAGGAGCATCGTGTACAGTTCCCATCTCTGTATCCCCCTGAGTCAGACCCACACCGGGAGCATCGTGCACAGTTCATGTCATTCATCTCCCCCTGATCGTGTTATTCATTCCAAACAGGATCATTGTCAGTGCCCCTCTGGCTGTGAATCATACGGGTTCCAGGACTGGGCGAATTTACCGATGCCTCTATGCTACCAGGACCTGCATGGCGATGGACGTTCAATGTAAGCCTCCTTGGTGTAAGGAAGAATTTGTGGGGTGTTGGGGGAGTTTTTGTGATAAGAATGTACTGTGGGTGGAGGGGTTGTCCTTTCGCCCCAGTCTCTCTATATCCCTGACTCCCTCCCTTTCCTCCCAGTCTCACCTCCCATCCTTCTCCCTCAATATTCCATCTCCCTCCCCTTCCTCCTGCCTCTCATTCCCATCCCCCCACCTTTTCCCTCCCACCCCCTTCACTTTCAGTATCTCTCCCCACTAACTCCCAGTCTCCCAGGAGAGAGCAGAACTGTGGTAATAGGCACCGTCGCCTGCTGCCTGCATGAACTGACACCACCTGTTTTCTGCATAGCACCTCCAGAAGCTGGAGACATCTCCCTTGGTCTCAGTCTGGATGCCAGACAGAACAACAAGCCACAGATCCTCGTGAGTGACTAAATGGGCACGGAGTTGGGGAGGGGTGTATGGGGGGAAGGGAACGGTGGATGATGGGGAGGGGTAAGGATAGGGAGGGAGTCACGGAGACGGAGAGCTGTAGGGGAGGGAGGAGGGTCACAGAAACATGGATGGATGTACGGAAGGGAGGTGTAATAGATGGGGCACAGAGAGGGGGTAGGACAGGGAGGGGATCAGAGATGGGAATGGGTGTACGGAAGGGAGGGAGTAATAGATGGGGCACGGAGGGGGGGTAGGACAGGGAGGGGGTCGGAGATGGGAATGGGTGTATGGAAGGAAGGTGTAATAGATGGGGCACGGAGGGGGGTAGGACAGGGAGGCGATCAGAGATGGGAATGGGTGTACGGAAGGGTGGTGTAATAGATGGGGCACGGAGGGGGGTAGGACAGGGAGGGGGTCGGAGATGGGAATGGGTGTACGGAAGGGAGGTGTAATAGATGGGGCACGGAGAGGGGGTAGGACAGGGAGGGGGTCGGAGATGGGAATGGGTGTACGGAAGGGTGGTGTAATAGATGGGGCACGGAGAGGGGGTAGTTCAGGGAGGGGATCAGAGATGGGAATGGGTCTACAGAAGGGAGGGAGTAATAGATGGGGCACGGAGAGGGGGTAGGACAGGGAGGGGGTCGGAGATGGGAATGGGTGTACGGAAGGGAGGGAGTAATAGATGGGGCACAGAGAGGGGGTAGGACAGGGAGGGGATCAGAGATGGGAATGGGTGTACGGAAGGGAGGTGTAATAGATGGGGCACGGAGAGGGGGTAGGACAGGGAGGAGGTCGGAGATGGGAATGGGTGTACGGAAGGGAGGTGTAATAGATGGGGCACGGAGAGGGGGTAGGACAGGGAGGAGGTCGGAGATGGGAATGGGTGTACGGAAGGGAGGTGTAATAGATGGGGCACGGAGAGGGGGTAGGACAGGGAGGGGATCAGAGATGGGAATGGGTGTACGGAAGGGAGGTGTAATAGATGGGGCACGGAGAGGGGGTAGGACAGGGAGGAGGTCGGAGATGGGAATGGGTGTACGGAAGGGAGGTGTAATAGATGGGGCACGGAGAGGGGGTAGGACAGGGAGGGGATCAGAGATGGGAATGGGTGTACGGAAGGGAGGTGCAATAGATGGGGCACGGAGAGGGGGTAGGACAGGGAGGGGGTCGGAGATGGGAATGGGTGTACGGAAGGGAGGTATAATAGATGGGGCATGGAGGGGGGTAGGACAGGGAGGGGCTATAGGGGAGGTAGAGCAGTTACAGAGGTGGAATAGGGTGTAGGAGAGGGAGGATATAATGTAGATGGGGAGGGAAGAGTTCACAAAGATGGGGAGGGGCTGCTGGGGAGTGTCTGATGTATTAACCCTCTTCTCTTCCCCCCCCGAGGCATGTGGACCAACCCTCTCTCAATCCTGTGGATCCAACTCTTTCCTGAACGGCATCTGCTACCTGTTTGACCAGCGGTTCCGGCACACCGCCATGTTTCCCTCCAGGACACGAGGTCTCTGCTCTGATCCCATCCTTATTTTCCTGGGTTGCGGAGTGAGCTCCTATTCCTCTCTGCCCCGAGTGTTCTCCCCCCCCCCCTCAACAAACCCATTCATCTTTGCTCACTTCAGAAGATATTACTCTCTCGTCTCTTTATTCCCTCTCCCTTTCTCAAAACCCCTTGCCTTCTCCTTCCTTCACATCTGTCAAACACCCCCCCCCCACCCCACCACCTCCTCCATCCAGAGAAACCATTCATCCCACCCGAGGTAAATTCCTGGCAAAGCTTTCCCACATGCTTTTCATACCTCCACAACCTCTTCCCTTAACTTGCCAGCGTTTATCACCCATTCCTAATGGTCCCCAAGCAGGAGGGGGAACTTGCCAGCAGTTAATGCTTGTCCCTATGGGAAGGTCGGGGACTTGCCAGCAATTATCTCCAACCTCTAATTGCCCCTGCCAGCCTTTGTCACCCATTTTTCATATCACACAGCCCCCGCAAGAAGTTGGAGAACTGGCCAGCATTTCTCACTCCTCCCTATTCACCTGTTGAGAAGATAGTGACAAATTAAACAAAATCGGCAGGAAACAGTGGATTTGCCAGCATTTGTTGCTCATCCCCACTGAGAAGCTGGGGAACTTGCTAGTATTTATTTCCCATCCCTTATCAGTCTCAAAGAGAGGGGGATTTGAGAGCATTTATTCCTCCTTACCCCATCACCGAGTTTTGAATGGGTGTGGGTAAAACTTCCATGCCCCAGGGGAGGGGAGACTAGAACTAGAGGGAACAGGCTGAAGGTGAGAGGAGAAAGGTTTCAAGGGGCAGGTTTTGTCACATTGAGGGAGGTGAGGAAGATGGAGCAGCTCAAGGAAGTGTGATGGGTGGCTCCAATTAAAAGAAACTTAGATTGGAAAAGTTTAGATTGATAGAGCCCAAATGTGGGCAAACGGGATGAGATAGGAGGAGAACATTGGTTGGTGTGGCCCAGTTGGCCTGAAGTGTCTGTACTGATGATGTGTGACACCAGGAGTCCATGGAAGATAATGTGGTGGATGTGGAGTGAGAGGCCGCAGCATAACCAGGTAAGTGGGGAGCGTCCTGTCACACTCCTGACCTGAGGGGCGGAGGACAGACAGACCATCAGGTGTCAGAAAAAGCCATTCTCCACGGGGTCCCCACACTCTGACTGTTCTCGTAGCCGCAGGGTTTACAAAGCTGAACAGTCTTGAGTTTTTTGGACAATGGGGATCCAAGTATAAATTCATAAGTTTCAAAAACTGTGAGCTTCCCCAACAACGTCCCATCACACACTCCCGGGGTCAGACAGAGTGAATCTCCCTCCACACTGTCCCATCACACATTCCCGGGGTCAGACACAGAGTGAATCTCCCTCCACAACGTCCCATCACACACTCCCGGGGTCAGACACAGAGTGAATCTCCCTCCACACCGTCCCATCACACACTCCCGGGGTCAGACACAGAGTGAATCCCCCTCCACACCGTCCCATTACACACTCCCGGGGTCAGACACAGAGTGAATCCCCCTCCACACCGTCCCATCACACACTCCTGGGGTCAAGACACAGAATGAATCTCCCTCCACACCGTCCCATCACACACTCCCGGGGTCAGACACAGAGTGAATCCCCCTCCACACCGTCCCATTACACACTCCCGGGGTCAGACACAGAGTGAATCCCCCTCCACACCGTCCCATCACACACTCCTGGGGTCAGACACAGAGTGAATCTCCCTCCACACCGTCCCATCACACAATCCCGGGGTCAGACACAGAGTGAATCTCCCTCCACACGGTCCCATCACACGCTCCCGGGGTCAGACACAGAGTGAATCTCCCTCCACACCGTCCCATCACACACTCCCGGGGTCAGACACAGAGTGAATCTCCCTCCACACCGTCCCATCACACACTCCCGGGGTCAGACACAGAGTGAATCTCCCTCCACACCGTCCCATCACACACTCCCGGGGTCAGACACAGAGTGAATCTCCCTCCACACCGTCCCATCACACAATCCCGGGGTCAGACACAGAGTGAATCTCCCTCAACACACTCCTGGGGTCAGACACAGAGTGAATTTCCCTCCAGACTGTCCCATCACACACTCCCGGGGTCAGACACAGAGTGACTCCGCCTTCACACTGTCCCATCACACATTCCTGGGGTCAGACACAGAGTGAATCTCCCTCCACACCGTCCCATCGCACACTCCCGGGGTCAGACACAGAGTGAATCTCCCTCCACACCGTCCCATCACACACTCCCGGGGTCAGATACACAGAGAATCCCCCTCCACACCGTCCCATCACACACTCCCGGGGTCAGACTCAGAATGAATCTCCCTCCACACCGTCCCATCACACACTCCCGGGGTCAGACACAGAGTGAATCTCCCTCCACACCGTCCCATCACACACTCCCGGGGTCAGACACAGAGTGAAACTCCCTCCACACCATCCCATCACACACTCCCGGGGTCAGACACAGAGTGAATCCCCCTCCACACCGTCCCATCACACACTCCCGGGGTCAGACTCAGAGTGAATCTCCCTCCTCACCGTCCCATCACACACTCCCGGGGTCAGACACAGAGTGAATCTCCCTTCACACCGTCCCATCACACACTCCCGGGGTCAGACACAGAGTGAATCTCCCTCCACACCGTCCCATCACACACTCCCGGGGTCAGACACAGAGTGAATCTCCCTTCACACCGTCCCATCACACTCTCCCGTGGTCAGACACAGAGTGAATCTCCCTCCACACCATCCCATCACGCACTCCCGGGGTCAGACACAGAGTGAATCTCCCTCCACACCGTCCCATCACACACTCCCGGGGTCAGACACAGAGTGAATCTCCCTCCACACCGTCCCATCACACACTCCCGGGGTCAAACACAGAGTGAATCTCCCTCCACACCGTCCCATCACACACTCCCGGGGTCAGACACAGAGTGAATCTCCCTCCACACCGTCCCATCACACACTCCCAGGGTCAAACACAGAGTGAATCTCCCTCCACACCATCCCATCACACACTCCCGGGGTCAGACACAGAGTGAATCTCCCTCCATACCGTCCCATCACACACTCCCGGGGTCAGACACAGAGTGAATCTCCCTCCACACCGTCCCATCACACACTCCCAGGGTCAGACACACAGTGAATCTCCCTCCACACCGTCCCATCACACACTCCCAGGGTCAGACACACAGTGAATCTCCCTCCACACCGTCCCATCACACACTCCCAGGGTCAGACACAGAGAGAATCTCCCTCCACACCGTCCCATCTCACACTCCCGGGGTCAGACACAGAGTGAATCTCCCTCCACTCCGTCCCATCACACACTCCCGGGGTCAGACACAGAGTGAATCTCCCTCCACACCGTCCCATCACACACTCCCGGGGTCAGACACAGAGTGAATCTCCCTCCACACTGTCCCATCACACACTCCTAGAGTCAGACACAGAGTGAATCTCCCTCCACACCGTCCCATCACACACTCCCGGGGTCAGACACAGAGTGAATCTCCCTCCACACCGTCCCATCACTCACTCCCGGAGTCGGACACAGAGTGAATCTCCCTCCACACCGTCCCAACACACACTCCCGGGGTCAGACACAGAGTGAATCTCCCTCCACATCGTCCCATCACACGCTCCCGTGGTCAGACACAGAGTGAATCTCCCTCCACACCGTCCCATCACACGCTCCCGGGGTCAGACACAGAGTGAATCTCCCTCCACACCGTCCCATCACACGCTCCCGGGGTCAGACAATCTCCCTCCACACCGTCCCATCACACACTCCCGGGGTCAGACACAGAGTGAATCTCCCTCCACACCGTCCCATCACACACTCCCGGGGTCAGACACAGAGTGAATCTCCCTCCACACCGTCCCATCACACACTCCCAGGGTTCAGACACAGAGTGAATCTCCCTCCACACCGTCCCATCACACACTCCTGGGGTCAGACACAGAGTGAATCTCCCTCCACACCGTCCCATCACACACTCCCGGGGTCAGACACAGAGTGAATCTCCCTCCGCACCGTCCCATCACACACTCCCGGGGTCAGGCACAGAGTGAATCTCCCTCCACACCGATCCATCACACACTCCCGGGGTCAGACACAGAGTGAATCTGCCTCCACACCGTCCCATCACACACTCCCGGGGTCAGACACAGAGTGAATCTCCCTCCACACCGTCCCATCACACACTCCCGGGGACAGACACAGAGTGAATCTCCCTCCACACCGTCCCATCACACACTCCCGGGGTCAGACACAGAGTGAATCTCCCTCCACATCGTCCCATCACATGCTCCCGGGGTCAGACACAGAGTGAATCTCCCTCCACACCGTCCCATCACACGCTCCCGGGGTCAGACACAGAGTGAATCTCCCTCCACACCGTCCCATCACACGCTCCCGGGGTCAGACAATCTCCCTCCACACCGTCCCATCACACACACCCGGGGTCAGACACAGAGTGAATCTCCCTCCACACCGTCCCATCACACACTCCCGGGGTCAGACACAGAGTGAATCTCCCTCCACACCGTCCCATCACACACTCCCAGGGTTCAGACACAGAGTGAATCTCCCTCCACACTGTCCCATCACACACTCCCGGGGTCAGACACAGAGTGAATCTCCCTCCACACCGTCCCATCACACACTCCCGGGGTCAGACACAGAGTGAATCTCCCTCCACACCGTCCCATCACACACTCCCGGGGTCAGACACAGAGTGAATCTCCCTCCGCACCGTCCCATCACACACTCCCGGGGTCAGGCACAGAGTGAATCTCCCTCCACACCGATCCATCACACACTCCCGGGGTCAGACACAGAGTGAATCTCCCTCCACACCGTCCCATCACACACTCCCGGGGTCAGACACAGAGTGAATCTGCCTCCACACCGTCCCATCACACACTCCCGAGGTCAGACACAGAGTGAATCTCCCACCACACCGTCCCATCACACACTCCCGGGGTCAGACACAGAGTGAACACCCCTCCACACCGTCCCATCACACACTCCCGGGGTCAGACACAGAGTGAATCCCCCTCCACACCGTACCATCACACATTCCTGGGGTCAGACACAGAGTGAATCTCCCTCCACACCGTCCCATCACACAATCCCGGGGTCAGACACAGAGTGAATCTCCCTCAACACACTCCTGGGGTCAGACACAGAGTGAATCTCCCTCCACACTGTCCCATCACACGCTCCCGGGGTCAGACTGTGTGAATCTCCCACCACACCGTCCCATCACACACTCCCGGGGTCAGACACAGAGTGAATCTCCCTCCACACCGTCCCATCACACACTCCCGGGGTCAGACACAGAGTGAATCTCCCTCCATACCGTCCCATCACACACTCCCGGGGTCAGACACAGAGTGAATCTCCCTCCACACCGTCCCATCACACACTCCCGGGGTCAGACACAGAGTGAATCTCCCTCCACACCGTCCCATCACACACTCCCGGGGTCAGACACAGAGTGAATCTCCCTCCACACCGTCCCATCACACAATCCCGGGGTCAGACACAGAGTGAATCTCCCTCAACACACTCCTGGGGTCAGACACAGAGTGACTCCGCCTTCACACCGTCCCATCACACATTCCTGGGGTCAGACACAGAGTGAATCTCCCTCCACACCGTCCCATCGCACACTCCCGGGGTCAGACACAGAGTGAACCTCCCTCCACACCGTCCCATCACACACTCGCTGGGTCAGATACACAGAGAATCCCCCTCCACACCGTCCCATCACACACTCCCGGGGTCAGACACAGAGTGAATCTCCCTCTACACCGTCCCATCACACACTCCCGGGGTCAGACACAGAGTGAATCTCCCTCCACACCGTCCCATCACACATTCCTGGGGTCAGACACAGAGTGAATCTCCCTCCACACCGTCCCATCGCACACTCCCGGGGTCAGACACAGAGTGAACCTCCCTCCACACCGTCCCATCACACACTCGCGGGGTCAGATACACAGAGAATCCCCCTCCACACCGTCCCATCACACACTCCCGGGGTCAGACACAGAGTGAATCTCCCTCTACACCGTCCCATCACACACTCCCGGGGTCAGACACAGAGTGAATCTCCCTCCACACCGTCCCATCACACACTCCCGGGGTCAGACACAGAGTGAATCTCCCTCTACACCGTCCCATCACACACTCCCGGGGTCAGACACAGAGTGACTCCGCCTTCACACCGTCCCATCACACATTCCTGGGGTCAGACACAGAGTGAATCTCCCTCCACACCGTCCCATCGCACACTCCCGGGGTCAGACACAGAGTGAACCTCCCTCCACACCGTCCCATCACACACTCGCGGGGTCAGATACACAGAGAATCCCCCTCCACACCGTCCCATCACACACTCCCGGGGTCAGACACAGAGTGAATCTCCCTCTACACCGTCCCATCACACACTCCCGGGGTCAGACACAGAGTGAATCTCCCTCCACACCGTCCCATCACACACTCCCGGGGTCAGACACTGAGTGAATCTCCCTCCACACCGTCCCATCACACACTCCTAGAGTCAGACACAGAGTGAATCTCCGTCCACACCATCCCATCACACACTCCTGGGGTCAGACACAGAGTGAATCTCCCTCCACACCGTCCCATCACACACTCCTAGAGTCAGACACAGAGTGAATCTCCCTCCACACCGTCCCATCACACACTCCCGGGGTCAGACACAGAGTGAATCTCCCTCCACACCGTCCCATCACACACTCCCGGGGTCAGACACAGGGTGAATCTCCCTCCACACCGTCCCATCACACACTCCCGGGGTCAGACACAGAGTGAATCTCCCTCCACACCGTCCCATCACACACTCCTAGAGCACAGTTTGCCCTTCTGAGTGAACATTCATTTTCTCTCCTACCCTCTCCCTCGCACTGCCCTCCACAGACTGTTTCACAGCGCGAGTGGACCTTGCCTTCCTTATTGATGGATCAGGCAGCATAAACCCGGACGACTTTTCCCGCATGAAGGATTTCCTCGTTGCCATGCTGTGGCGATTCAAGAAGAGGGACGTTCAGGTCACACAGCTCCACTGTCTCACCCTCTGTCCTCTCCATCCTCCTCACACCACCTCCCTCCTCACCCTCACCACTCCACCTCCCTCCTCACACCACCTCCCTCCTCACCCTCACCACTCCACCTCCCTCCTCACACCACCTCCCTCCTCACCCTCACCTCACACCACCTCCCTCCTCACCCTCATCCTCCTCCCACGTCACTCCTCCGTCGTCACTCATCCCCACCCTAATCACTGCTTCTCACCCTCCCCTCACTCATCAGCCTCCTCTCCCTCATCAATCGTCTCTCTCATCTCTCCTCCCTCGACCACCCTACCCTCCATCTCGGCTTCAGTGTCTTCCTCCACACTACTTCCTTCTTTCCTGCTCACTCTCCCCCTCTCATCCCTCCCCCCACCAATGCCACCCCACCCCCTTGCCCCCCATGCCCCCTGCCCCTTCTCTCTCACTCCTCTCCCTCACTCGCTTTCTCCCCCTCCCCTCTTCCCCCTCCCCCTCTCAATAGCCCCAACTCCCTCACCCTCGCCCACATCCACCACGCAGCTCAATCTCTCCCGCCCCCTCTCACCGGCCTCCTCTCTCCCTTCTCCCCTCTCTTCCCCCCTCTCCCCTACACATTCCTCCCTTCTCCCTCCTGTCACTTACTCCCTCACTCTCCCCTCTCTCCCTCTCAGTTTGCTGTGTGCCAGTTCTCTCATTTGATGAAGCAGGAGTTCACATTCCGTGAATACATCCAGCGTAACCGCAGTGAGGAGCTCGTCCGTCGTATCGACCAGATCAGGGGTGATACATACACCCCCACTGCCATCAAATATGCTGTGTACGTCTTCCCCTGCTGCCGTATGCCTTACAGAGATGGGAGGGGGAGGGGTGCCATGTCGTAGAGTCAAACAGTACTACAGATCAAAAGCAGGCCCTTCTGCCCATCTGGACTATGCCAAATGATTGCTCCCCCCGTCCCTCCATACCCCTCCCATCCATATTTCTATCCAAATTTCTCTTCGATGTTGAAATCAAACCGCCACTTCTGCTGGCTGCTCGTTGCACACTGAGTGAAGACATACCCTCTCAAGCTCCGCTTAAACATTTCACCTTGCATCCTTAACCCATGGCCTCTAGCTCACGTCTCAGCTGGCCTCTGCAAATTTGTTCCTTTAAATCCCTCGAGCAGTTGGGTGGTCTGCAATATGATCCCATTAATGGGGCCATACCTTTCCTGTTCCTCAGTTCCACCCCTCAGGCCTCACTAGACAGGTTCTCCAGTCTCTCCTCACTGCTGTGACATTTACCTTGACGAGTAATGCCAGGGCTGTAACAGTGGAACCCCAGAACACTGAGCTGCCAGTCCCACTAACGGCCACAATGTCATAATTCCACGTGCTGATCCTTCCCTGAGCTCATCTGGCTCTCCTGCGATACTCCTTACACTGAAACAGACCCAGCTCAGAGCGTTAATCCCAGCACGCTCAACCTGATTCCTGACCTTGTCATAAACAGACCCAGCTCAGAGCGTTAATCCCAGCACGCTCAACCTGATTCCTGACCTTGTCATAAACAGACCCACCTCAGAGCGTTAATCCCAGCACGCTCAACCTGATTCCTGACCTTGTCATAAACAGACCCAGCTCAGAGCGTTAATCCCAGCACGCTCAACCTGATTCCTGACCTTGTCATAAACAGACCCAGCTCAGAGCATTGGTTGCATCACACTGCATCTTTTGGTTCCAGACTCCCACCAGCGACATCCTCTCCACTATCCGTTCCGATGCTCTGGTTCCCATTCCCCTGCAACTCCACTGCTACCCCCCACTCCGAGCGAACCTTCCCACCAGGATGTTAGTCCCCCTCCACTCAGGTGCAAGCCATCCTGTCTGTGCAGGTCCCACCTTCCCTGGAAGAGGGCACAATGATCTGAAAGAACCTGATGCCCTGCCTCTCCCATCATCTGCTTGGCCAGACGTCCCCCTGCCTCCCCACGACCCACAAGAGGAGCATTCCACCATCCTGCCTGGCATCTCTACTCTTCTAACAGAACAACAAGAAGGGAAGAAAGATGGCTGATCTCAAACCTTCTGAATATCCCGACTCTTGCTTGGGTGTAGGGGAGGGAAGGGGTGAGAAAGGGACAGAGGAGTATCAGGGAGGGTGTGGGGGATGGGGAAGAGTGTCTCTGTCTCCCTGTCCCTGCTCACACTCCCCCACGCTCTCTCTCCCACTCTCCCTTTGTCTATCTCTCACTCACTACTGCCCCTTCTCACCTTCACCCTCCCTCCCTCCCGCCCTCACTCTCTCCCTCTCTCACTCCCCCACACACAGGAAGAGCCTGTTCTCGGAGGAGAAAGGTCTGCGGCCGGATTCCACCCGGGTGCTGGTGATTGTCACGGATGGGATGTCCAACGATCCCACAAACTCATTCTCCGAGGCCATCGCCTCTGCTGATGCCAAACACCTTCTCCGGCTGGTTGTGGGGGTGAGAAGGGGTCTGGGGGGGAGAGAATGAGTGAGGGTACTGGAGGGAAGGGAGGAAGCGAACAGTGAGGGTGAGAGCGAAGAGGGAAGGACAGAGAGAGGATGAGAGGGAGTGGGAAGGAGGGGCATGTGGTGATGGAGTGTGGAAATCTGAGGGAAGTGAGGCAGAGTCGAGGTCGGGCAGGGAGATTGGGAGAGAGACGGTGGAAGGGAGTGAGGGGATTGGTGTGTGGATGAGAGAAGGGAACAGAGGATGAGGGAAGTGGCAGGAGGGGTAGAGGGTAGGATAGAGGAATGGAGAGTGGGGAATGAGTATAGAGGGCAGGGGAGGAGCAAGATGGAGAGTTGAGAGGGGTGAAGGGGATGTATCTGAGTATGGAGGGCTGCAGAGGAGTGAGGGGGAACAGAGGGAGGAGAGGGGGAAACGGAGAGGGAGTGGGAAAGGAATGAATAAATAGAAGAGTTGAGAGCATGAGGGAGGGAAGGAAGGAGAGGTAGGAGAAAAAGGGAGGGAGTGTTAAGGGAATGATGAGGTGGGAGGGAAGGAAGGAGAGGTGGGAGAAAAAGGGAGGGAGTGTTGAGGGAATGATGAGGTGGGAGGGAAGGAAGGAGAGGTGGGAGAAAAAGGGAGGGTGTTGAGGGAGCGATGAGGTGGGAGGTAGAGGAGCAAGTGAATGGAGGAAGTTAAGGGGATGAGGGTGGAGGGAGAGTGGGGAGGGAAGAGTTGAGAGGGGATATGTAGAGGGGTGTGAGGAGTAAAGAGGGAGACCTGACCCCTCTCTCTCCTTCCCCCCCAAACTGTGTCCCAGGTGGGTCCGGTGTTCCAGAGTGAGGGTGGACAGAAGGAGCTCGCCATCATTGCCTCCAACTCGGACAAGAAAAACATCTTCTCCATTCACAACTACAGCGCCCTGGTGTCCATCCAGGACAGGCTCCAGCAACGTATCTTCAGCATCGAGGGTGAGAGAGGGAGCAGGCCAAGGGGGGTTGTGATGGGAGTCGGAATCAGTTCACATTTCATCGGCAAACGTTGTGGGATGTGTTGTTCTGCGGCTGCGGTACATTCAATACGGTCATAACAACAACTATAAATTATAATAAATTAAGTACTCACTCCCAAATGATCCGGACTTCATCCAGTTTCCAGCTCCAGCTCCTTAACATGTTCCTCTTGCAGGATGTGGGAGGCAGTGTTCCTGACGACTACAACTGCGAGGAGTGCATCCGACTGCAGCTTCCAACAAGGAGCTGGAGCCGGAGCCGGATGAACTCCAGATCATTCAGGAGTGCATTCAGATGGCAGCCACTGCACTGCTGGGCTTGGCCCAGCCTCTTGCTAATCGATCCTGAACGCTGGTCAAAGCTCGTTTTCGCTATAGCGACCCGCTACTGCCTTTTCTCCTCAGACTGTGGACCCGAGTGTAGTTCCCTCCTCTCAAAACTTCCGATGTCCGGATTGGTTGCTCCTCTTAATTCCCTGGTCTAACTAACATGGAGTGCAAGGTTGTTGTCGTGACACCACTTCACCAGCTGGTCTGTCTCACTCCTGGACACCTCCTCATCACCAACTGAGATTCTGCCCACCATAGTTGTGTCTCTGGCTACTTGAGCTGTGCCTGGCCACACGGTCATGGGTGTAGAGGGAGTACAGCAGCGGGATAAGTGTGGTGAACTATGTACCTGTCTGGACACGCCCCCTGCTGACTGCTCCTGTGGGCTCCTCCCACTGACCCCGTGTGGTGAACTACATATACCTGTCTGGACACGCCCCCTGCTGACTGCTCCTGTGGCTCCTCCCACAGACCCCTGTGTAAAGGTGATTGAGTCCTGAGCCTGGCCTCTCAGTCTCCAGGATGTAGTATGGTGGTCACTCACTGCTTGTTCCTTCTTCCAGTCAATAAAAGCAGATATCTCGCCGTTACGTCTCAGAGAGAGTTATTGATGGTGCAATCAATAAGCATGCATCTTGAGGTGCACCAGTACTAGCGAGGAGGTGTTATCTCTGATCCCCACAGACTGCTCTCCCAGTGAAGAATACAGTTGCAGAGGAAGGTACTGAGGCCTGGGTTTTGAAGCTTGATGGTTAGAACTGAGGGTGTGATTGTGCTGAAAGCTGCACTGTAATCAAGACACAACAGCCAAACGTAGGTATTGCTATTGTCCAGGTGATCCAAGGCCGTGAGATTGCGTCCGATGTAGATCTGTTGTGGCGATAGGCAAACTGCAACAGATCCAGGTCCCTGCTTAGGCAGTTGATTCTAGCCATGACCAACCTCTCAAAGCACTTCATCACCATAGACATGAGTGCTACTGGACGACAGACATTCAGGCAGCTCACTCTTTCTTTCTTGCCTCTCTCCCCCTCCCCCCTCTCGTCCCCCCTCCCCCCTCTCTCCCCTCCCCCCTCTCTCCCCTCCCCCCTCTCTCCCCTCCCCCCTCTCTCCCCTCCCCCCCTCTCTCCCCTCCCCCCTCTCTCCCCTCCCCCCTCTCTCCCCTCCCCCCCTCTCTCCCCTCCCCCCCTCTCCCTCTCCCCTCTCCCCCTCCCCCCCTCTCCTTCCCCCTCTCCCACCAACTCCCTCTGCCTTTCTGCCCCACCTCTCGCACACTTCCCTCTCCCCTTCACCTCTCTTCCTCCCTCAACCCTTCCTTTTCTTCTCCTATCCCTCTCCCCGACACCTCTCTCTGCCACCCTCTCTTCCCCTCTCACCCATCTTTCCAACAGGAACCAACGGAACAGTGAATGCATCATCTTTCCAAATGGAAATGAGTCAGGAGGGACTCAGCTGCCTACTTCCCTCGGTGAGTTAGTGGGTCTGACCCAGGGGGATATGGAGATGGGAACTATGCAGGGGGATATGGAGATGGAACTATGCAGGGGGGATATGGAGATGGGAACTATGCACAGTGCTCCTGGTGTGGGTCACACCCAGGGCGTACTGAGACAGGAAGGATACATGGTGCTCCCGGAGTGGGTCTGACCCAGGGGGATATGGAGATGGGAACTATGCACAGTGCTCCTGGTGTGGGTCTGACCCAAGGGGGACATGGAGATGGGAACTATGCACAGTGCTCCTGGTGTGGGTCACACCCAGGGGCGTACTGAGACAGGAAGGATACATGGTGCTCCCGGAGTGGGTCTGACCCAGGGGGATATGGAGATGGGAACTATGCACAGTGCTCCTGGTGTGGGTCTGACCCAGGGGGACATGGAGATGGGAACTATGCACAGTGCTCCTGGTGTGGGTCACAATATGGGAAGACAGAAATATGGGAAGAGGGGGTGGGGTGGCCCTGTTGGTGAGGAATGAGATTCAGTCCTTAGCAAGAGGTGACTTGGGAACAGGGGAAGTAGAGTCTGAGTGGATTGAGCTGAGGAACAGTAAGGGTAAAAAGACCCTAATGGGTGTTGTGTACAGGCCCCCCAAACAGTAGCGTGGATATTGGGTACAAGTTGATTAGGGAGTTAACATTGGCATGTGCTAAAGGTAATGCAGTCGTTATGGGAGATTTCAACATGCAGGTGAACTGGGAGAATCAGGTAGGTGCTGGACCCCAGGATAGGGAGTTTGTGGAGTGTCTAAGAGATGTATTTTTGGAACAGCTTGTGCTTGAGCCAACCAGGAACGAGGCTATTTTGGACTTGGTGATGATAAGTGATCTTGAAGTAAAGGAGCCATTAGGAAGTAGTGATCATAACATAAGTTTTTATCTACAATTTGAGAGGGATAAGGGCAGATCAGAGGTGTCAGTGTTGCAATTAAATAAAGGAGACTACGGAGCCATGAGGGAAGAGCTGGCCAAAGTTAAATGGGCTGATGCCCTGGCAGGAAAGACAGTGGATCAGCGGTGGCAGATATTCTTGGGGATAATACAAAAGATGCAAAAGCAGTTCATTCCAATGAGAAGGAAGGATTCAAAGAGGGGGAAGGGGCCACAGTGGTTGACAAAGGAAGTCAGAGATTGTATAGCATTAAAGAAAAAGAAGTATGACAGGGCTAAGATGAGTGGGAATACAGATGATTGGGAAAGTTTTGGGAACAGCAGATCTTAACTAAAAAAGCAATATGGAGAGAAAAAATCAGGTATGAGCTCAGTCTAGCCAGGAATATAAAAGGGGATAGCAAAAGCTATGTGAAGAGAAAGAAGATAGTTAACAACAATGTTGGCCCCTTGAAGAATGAATTGGGAGAAATTGTTATGGGAAACAGGGAAATGGCAACAGAATTTAATGCGTACTTTAGATCTGTCTTCACCAGGAAGACACAAGCAATCTCCCATATGTATGGATGGGACAGGATCATAAGATATCAGAGGAATTGAGACAGATTGACATTAGGAAAGAAACTGTGATGAGTAGACTGGTAGGGCTGAAGGCTAATAAATCCCCGGGTCCAGATGGTCTGCATCCGAGGGTTCTAAAAGAGGTGGCTCAGGAAATTGCGGTAATCATTTTCCAATGTTCCTTAGATTCAGGATCAGTTCCTGAAGATTGGAGAGTGGCTAATGTTATCCCACTTTTCAAGAAGGGAGGGAAGGAGAAAACGGAGAACGTCAGTCGTGGGGAAGATGCTTGAGTCCATTATTAAGGACGAAATAGTGGCACATCTTGATGGCAGAAATAGGATTAGGCCGAGCCAGCATGGATTTACCAAGGGCAAATCATGCTTGACTAATCTGTTGGAATTTCTTGAGGGTGTAACAAGGATGTTAGACGAGGGTAAGGCAGTGGATGTTGTGTACCTAGATTTTCAGAAGGCATTCGATAAGGTGCCACATAGGAGATTGGTGAGTAAAATCAGAGCTCATGGCATTGGGGGCAGGGTTTCAACAGGGATAGAAAACTGGTTGGCAGATAGAAAGCAAAGGGTAGCAGTGAATGGGTGTTTCTCGGACTGGCTGGAGGTGATGAGTGGGGTACTACAGGGCTCTGTATTGGGACCACAGCTCTTTACGATTTACGTCAACGATTTAGATGAGGGCATTGATAACTATATCAGCAAGTTTGCTGACGATACTAAACTGGGTGGCAGTGTGACATGTGAAGAGGACTTTAGGAGAATACAGGGAGACTTGGATAGGCTGGGTGAGTGGGCAGATACTTGGCAGATGTCATTCAATGTGAATAAATGTGAAGTTATCCACTTTGGAAGCAGGAACAAGAGGGCAGAGTATTGTCTGAACGGTGTAGAGTTAGGTAAGGGAGAAATGCAACGAGACCTCAGAGTCCTAGTTCACCAGTCAATGAAGGTGAATGAGCAAGTGCAACAGGCAGTGAAGAGGGCAAATGGAATGTTGGCCTTTGTTACAAGGAGAATTGAGTACAAGAGCAAGGATGTCCTTTTGCATTTGTACAGGGCCCTGGTGAGACCACACCTGGAATATTGTGTACAGTTTTGGTCTCCAGGTTTAAGGAAGGACATTCTGGCAATTGAAGTGCAGCGTAGATTCACTAGGTTGATTCCTGGGATGGCAGGGCTGTCTTACGCAGAGAGATTGGAGAGATTGGGCTTGTACACGCTGGAATTGAGGAGATTGAGAGGGGATCTGATTGAAACGTTTAAGATAATTAAAGGATTTGATAGGATTGAGGCAGGAAATATGTTCCAGATGTTGGGAGAGTCCAGTACCAGAGGGCATGGATTGAGAATAAGAGGTCAGTTATTTAAAACAGAGTTGAGGAAGAGCTTCTTCTCCCAGAGAGTTGTGGAGGTGTGGAATGCACTGCCTCAGAAGACAGCGGAGGCCAATTCTCTGGATGCTTTCAAGGAGGAGCTAGATAGATATCTGATGGATAGGGGAATCAAGGGATATGGGGACAAGGCAGGGACTGGGTATTGATAGTGAATGATCAGCCATGATCTCAGAATGGCGGTGCAGACTTGAGGGGCCGAATGGTCTACTTCTGCACCTATTGTCTATTGTCTATTGAGACAAGAAGGATACATGGTGCTCCCAGTGTAGTTCTGACCTAGGGGGATATGGAGATGGGAATTGTTCACGGTGATACCAAGACAGCAACTATGTACGGCCCTCTGGGGAGGGGTCCAGGGGTTTATTAATACTGGAACCGTACATGATTGTTTTGCAGGATGGGGCTGTGTTGGGAAGTGTGGGTTCGTATGGATGGAGTGGAGGTATACTACTCTACAATGGACAGAATGAGACTTTCCTGAACGAATCCAGCGGTGACTTCCAGAGTAGTTACTTAGGTGAGTCCCTCTGCACGTTCTCATCACAGACACCAAGGGTCAGGCATAGGGTGAAACTCCCTCCACACCGTCCCATCACACACTCCCGGGGTCAGACACAGGGTGAAACTCCCTCCACACCGTCCCATCACACACTCCCGGGGTCAGACACAGAGTGAATCTCCCTCCACACCATCCCATCACACACTCCCAGGGTCAGACACAGAGTGAATCTCCCTCCACACCGTCCCATCACACACTCCCGGGGTCAGACACAGAGTGAATCTCCCTCCACACCATCCCATCACACACCACCCAGGGTCAGACACAGAGTGAATCTCCCTCCACACTGTCCCATCACACACTCCCGGGGTCAGACACAGAGTGAATCTCCCTCCTCACCGTCCCATCACACACTCCCGGGGTCAGACACAGAGTGAATCTCCCTCCACACCATCCCATCACACACTCCCGGGGTCAGACACAAAGTGAATCTCCCTCCACACCGTCCAATCACACACCACCCGGGGTCAGACACAGAGTGAATCTCCCTCCTCACTGTCCCATCACACACTCCCGGGGTCAGACACAGAGTGAATCTCCCTCCTCACTGTCCCATCACACACTCCCAGGGTCAGACACAGAGTGAATCTCCCGCCACACTGTCCTGTCTCTCACTACGTTGATTTTACAGGTTACTCTGTACAACTCGCCACTCGTGCAGCAAAGACATATTACATCGCAGGTGCTCCGAGATATCAACACAGAGGGGAGGTGGTGATATTCCGGAATGAATCTGCCCTGTGGCAAGTCAGCCAGCACATCCCGGGGGAACAGGTAGGAATGAGGAGGGCTGCACCGTGGGAAATATGGTGGGACCATTTATTGTCATGTGGTATTGCCCTTTCACCGCCTCGTGGGGGAGGGGTGGGCTCCTGTGGCACCGCCTCGAGGGGGAGGGGTGGGCTCCTGTGGCACCGCCTCATGGGGGAGGGGTGGGCTCCTGTGGTGCCGCCTCGTGGGGGAGGGGTGGGCTCCTGTGGCGCCGCCTCATGGGGGAGGGGTGGGCTCCTGTGGCACCGCCTCGTGGGGGAGGGGTGGGCTCCTGTGGCACCGCCTCATGGGGGAGGGGTGGGCTCCTGTGGCGCCGCCTCATGGGGGAGGGGTGGGCTCCTGTGGCACCGCCTCATGGGGGAGGGGTGGGCTACTGTGGCGCCGCCTCATGGGAAGGAGTGGGCTCCTGTAGCACTGCCTCGTGGGGGAGGGGTGGGCTCCTGTGGCACCGGTGTGTGGGGGAGGGGTGGGCTCCTGTGGCGCCGCCTCGTGGGGGAGGGGTGGGCTCCTGTGGCACCGGTGTGTGGGGGAGGGGTGGGCTCCTGTGGCGCCGCCTCGTGGGGGAGGGGTGGGCTCCTGTGGCACCGGTGTGTGGGGGAGGGGTGGGCTCCTGTGTCACCGGTGTGTGGGGGAGGGGTGGGTTCCTGTGGCACCGGTGTGCAGGGGAGTGGTGGGCTCCTGTGGCACCACAGTGTGGGGGAGGGTTGGGCTCCTGTGGCACCGCCTCGTGGGGGAGGGGTGGGCTCCCGTGGCGCCAGCTCGTGGGGAAGACCCGACTGTGATAAAGGGGTGGGTGGGGTGGTGGTGTGATATGTTTTCCTGAGGGAGGGGTGATGCCATGGGGAGGGGGGAAGTGGTACGGGGGCATGTGGTGACCTGTGTTCTTCAGAGCCAGAGAGGTGACAGGTTGGGGAATTCATGGAGTTCCCAGTTACCATCCTAATTCACCTGGCAACTGATGCTTTGCAGATTGGATCGTACTTTGGGGCGGAGTTGTGTGTTATGGATCTTGAGAGAGACGGAGAGAGTGACCTTTTGCTCATCGGTGTCCCGATGTTCCATGAGAGAGATCAAGGTGGCAAGGTTGAAGTCTGTTCCATGTCCCCAGAGGTACAGGACTACCACCATCTGTACCCCATTCACTCCTCCGTCCACACTCCCAACGGGATCCCATCCCTACCCGTTCACTCCACCATCCACACTCCCAACGGGATCCCATCCCTACCCATTCACTCCACCGTCCACATTACCAACGGGATCCCATCCCTACCCATTCACTCCACCGTCCACATTACCAACGGGGTCCCATCCCTACCCGTTCACTCCACCATCCACACTCCCAATGGGATCTCACCCCTACCCATTCACTCCACCGTCCACACTCCCAATGTGATCTCATCCCTACCCATTCACTCCCACAATCCACACTTACAATGGGATCTCATCCCTACCCATTCACTCCACTGTCCACACTCCCAACGGGATCTCATCCCTACCCATTCACTGCACCAGCCACACTCCCAACATGATCTCATCCCTACTCATTCACTCCCACCATCCACACTCCCAACGGGACCTCACCCCTACCCATTCACTGCCACCTTCCACACTTACAATGGGACCCCATCCCCACCCATTAACTCCCAATGTCCACACCCCCAGTGAGATCAACCCCTACCCATCCATCCCTACCCATTCACTCCACTGTCCACATTCCCAATTGGACCCTAACCCTACCCATTCACTCCACCATCCACACTCCCAATGGGATCTCATCCCTACCCATTCACTCCACCGTCTACACTCCCAACGTGATCTCATCCCTACCCATTCACTCCCACCATCCACACTCCCAATGGGATCCCAATCCTACCCATTCACTCCACTATCCACACTCCCAATGGGACCTCACCCCTACTCATTCACTCCACCATCCACACTCCCAACGGGATCCCATCCCTACCCATTCACTCCACCGTCCACACTCCCTACGGGATCTCATCCCTACCCATTCACTCCACTGTCCACACTCCCAATGGGATCCCATCCCTACCCGTTCACTCCCACCATCTACACTTACAATGGGACCCCATCCCCACCCATTAACTCCCAATGTCCACACCCCCAATGAGATCAATCCCTTCCCGTTCACTTCCACCATCCACATTCCCAACGGGACCCTCTCCTTATGCATTTATTCCACCGTCCACACTCCCAACGGGACCAACCCCTACCCATTCACTCCACCCTCCACACACCCAACAGGATCTCATCCCTACCCATTCACTCCTCCGTCCACACTCCCAATGGGATCAATCCCTTCCCGTTCACTTCCACCGTCCACACGCCCAATATGACCCCATCCCTACCTATTCATTCCCACCCTCCACACTCACAACGGAACCCCAAATGAAACGCACCTCTACCCATTCAATCTTCCTGTCTAGACTTCCAATGGGATCTGACCCCTGTCTATTCACTGCCAATGAATCCCACGATCCACTCTCCCTACGGGACTCCACCACTTCCCTTTCACTCCCACCATCCACGCTCCCAATGGGACCCCACCACGTCCCCTTCACTCCCAATGGAAACCCACCCCTTCCTATTCAATCCCACCATACACACTCCCAATTGGATCTGACCTTGCCTATTCATTCCCACTGTTCACACTCCCAATGGGACCTGACCATTCATTCCCACCATCCACACTCCCAATGGACCGACCTCTGCCCATTCAATCCTCCTGTCTAGACTCCCAGTGAGATCTGACCCCAGTCTAGACTCCCAGTGAGATCTGACCCCTGTCTATTCATTGCCAATGAATCTTGTCTCTCCCACCCACTCAGGGAATCTTCTCCTGCTCCTCCAGCCTGTGGGGAGCAAGGGGCGGGAGCCTGGGGCGGTTCGGCTCAGCTCTTGCCCCCCTGCAAGACCTGAATGGAGATGGATTGTCTGATCTAGCGGTGGGGGCTCCCCTGGAAGATGACATGGGAGGTTGTGTCTACATCTTCCAAGGAATGAAATCCGGAATCCGATCAGAGTACAGCCAGGTGGGAGGTGTTCACAGAGATGGGGAATGGTTGGGGAGTGTTGTGACCACAGGGAGGGTGATGGAGACAGGGTGTGGTAAGGGTGGGAGTGGGTGAGAGTGATGGGGAAGTTCACAAGGATGGAGGAGGTGACTGAGATGGGGAGGAGTGTAGGGGAAAGTAGTTGGGTGAGAGAGGAAGGAAGGGCATGAAGGGGTGCATTTCATGGAGACGGAGTGGCAAAGGGAAGTTGAGAATGTGATGGAGATGGGGAGAGCTGAAGGGGTGGAAAGGGACCATGGAGACCGGGAGCGGGTCACAAAGGTGTGGAGGAGCGTTGGGGAAGGTGGTGATGGAGACTGAGAGGGGTGAAGGGGAGAAACGGGTTCACCGAGACTGGGAATGGGTCACAGAGGTGTGGAGGAACGTAAGGAGGGGAGGCGGTGATGGGAACAGGGAGGGTGTTTGTAATGACTGATTCTCCTTGTCTCTCTGGCAGAGGTTGTTGGGATCGAAGGTCTCTCCGACACTGAAATACTTTGGAACATCAGTCAGTGGGCGCATGGATGTCACAGATGACGGCCTGACAGATCTCGTTGTCGGGAGTGAGGGAGCCGTTGCTGTGTTCCGGTAGGGGTCGCACTCCATTACATTTCCAAACAATTCACTGTAATTCCCAGGAACACACCAGATCTGGAGTTACACAGCAAGGACCCTTCGGCCCATCTGGTTCATGCTGACTGAGATTCCTGAGTTTGGCCCGTATTCCTGTCTAAATCTTTCCTATCCGTGTACCTGTTCAAGTTTTCGTTAAAACGTTAATGGCCCTGCCTCAACCATTTCCCCTGGCAGGAAACAGACCACCCTGTCAGTGGACACCTTGCCCCTCAAGTTCCTCTTAAGTCTCTCCCATCTCATGACTCAGAAAACTTGAGGACAGAAAAAGGCCCTTCAGTCCATCTAGTCTGTGCCAAACCATAAATCTGCCTAGTCCCGTTGACCTGCACCAGGACCAGAGCCCTCCATACCCCTGCCATCCATGTACCTGTCCAAATTACTTCCAGATGTTGAAAATGAACCCACATCCAGCGCTTACACTGGCAGCTCGTTCCACACTCTCACCACCCTCCGAGTGAAGAAGCTCCCCTCACGTTCCCCTTAATATTTTTTAATCTTTCTCCCTTAACCCATGACCTCTAGTTCTTTGTCTCACCCAATATTGGTTAAAAAAGTGCTTGCATTTACCCTATTTAAACCCAGATAATTTTGTACACCTCTGTCAAATCTCCTCTCAATCTTCTACGCTTCAGGGAATAAAGTCCTGACCTATTCAACCTGCCCCTATAACTTCAGGCACCAAGTCCTGGCAACATCTTTGTAAATTTTCTCTGCACTATTTTAACCTTCCTTGCATCTTTCTTGTAGGTAGGTAACCAGAACTGTACTCACTATTCCAAATTAGGCCTCACCAACGTCTTAAGGCCAATTTATACTTTTGCTTCGAATCTGTGCCTTAGGTACGGCGTAGCCGCGTACCCTACGCTGTAGCCTGACGCACACCTCCCCAAACATGTAACGACACGTTGCGGCGACACAGACAGCAACAACTAAGATTGGTCTGCTTGGTAGCATCGCACTTCCCGTTGCTTGAATCTACCTGTCAACATCCGAAAATATTTGAAATGCATTTCCTCGTCCATGTCTCTCAGTGGCCAGACAAGCACAGAAATTCTCCCTCCTTCTGCCTCAATCTGTTCAAAGGTCGTACACACCATCTCCTCCAACGTCTTCGCTCTTTTTTGCATTGCAGTAATTTCAGTAAAAGTAACCCTTGTTCAACATTTATCAGCTCCAACTCCAACATGATGTGCTCAGTCGCCATTGTTTGAAGTACACAAGGAAACTCAACACAGTGGCACAGAAACCCCACCGCCAACTAGTGTTTTGGCGGTGAATTGCAGAGCGACGCAGACACACCCAACGCACAGGTATAAATGCTCACAACACCATAGGCTATGGCGTAGAGCTTACACAGAAGTATAAATCAGCCTTTATACAGCTTCAACATAACATCCCATCTCCTGTACTCAATACTTTGATTTATGAAAGCCAATGAGCCAAAAGCTTTCTTTACGACCCTGTCTACTGTACCTGTAATGCCACTTTTAAAGAATTATGGACTTGTGGTCCCAGATCCCCCTGTTCCACCGCACTCCTCGGTGCCCTACCACTCACCGTGTTAGACTTACCCTGTTGGTCCTCCCAAAGTGCAACACCTCACATGTGTCTGCATTAAATTCATGGAGAGATAGAAAGCCTACAGCACAATGCAGGCCCTTCGGCCCACAATGCTGTACCGAGCATGTACTTTAGATCTGCCATTTTTCAGCCGATTTCACCAGCTGATCCCTCTGAAAGCTTTGATAACCTTCCACACCGTCCACTGCACCACTAACCTTGGCGTCATCTGCAAACTTGCTGATCCAGTTAATCACATTATCATCCAGATCACTGATATAGATGACAAACAACTACAGACCCAGCACCGATCCCTACAGCACTTCTCTAGTCAGAGAGGCAACCCTCTACTTATACTCTCTGGCTTCTCCCACAAAGCCGATGCCTAATCCAATGTACTACTTCATCGTGAACACTCAGTAAATGAACCTTCTTGACCAACCTCCCGTGCCAGATCTTCCAGTTTTGTCCATTGCAATCCTTTTGCTTTGCACATATCTGTAGAGGCCCTTAGAATTCTCCTTCACCTTGTCTACTAGAGCAAGGTCGTGTCTTCTTTAAGCCCACCTGATTTCCTTCCCAAGTGTTCTCTTGCATTTCTTGTACACCTTAAGTAGCTCATTTGTTCCTGCCTGCCTATTCCCGCTCTGCAATTTCTTCTTTTTCTGACTGGGGCCTCAAAATCTCTGAAAACTAGGGTTCCCTACACCTGTTATCTTTACCTTTTACTCTGACAGGCACATACAAGCTTTGTACTCTCAAAGTTTCACTTTTGAAGGCCTCCCACTTACCAAATACACCTTTGCCAGAAAACAGCCTGTCCCAATCCACACTTGCCAGGTCCTTTCTGATACCATCAAATTGGCCTTTCTCCAATTTAGTATCTCAGCTCGAGAAGCAGACTTATCTTTTTCCATAATTACCTTGAAGCTAATGGCATTATGATCACAGGATGCAGTGTTTCCCTGCACAAACTTCTGTCACCTGTCCTGTCTCATTTCCTAATAGGAGATCCAGTATTGCACTCTCTCTACTTGGGACTTCAATGTACTGATTAAGGAAATGTTCCTTCCTCATCCAGCCCTGTTACAGTATGGGAGACCCTGTCAATATGTGGAAAGTTTAAAATCGCCTACCATCACAATCTTATGTTTATTGTAAAAGTCTACGATCTCAAACCTGCTCCTCTGAATTCTGGGTGGTCTGTAATATATTCCCAGTAACTTGGTCATACCTTTCTTATTCCTTAATTCCATAAAGCTTCCCCAGATGATTTCTCTAGTCTGTCCTGACTGAGCACTGCTGTGACATTTTCCCGATTAGTAATGCCAACCCTCCCCCTTCAATTCCTCCCACTCTATCGCATCGAAAACCATGGAGCAATGGAACATTGAGCTGCCAGTCCTGCCCTTCCTGCAACCAAGTCCCACTAACGGCCACAATGTCATAATTCCACGTGCTGATCCTTCCCTGAGCTCATCTGGCTCTCCTGCGATACTCCTTACACTGAAACAGACCCAGCTCAGAGCGTTAATCCCAGCACGCTCAACCTGATTCCTGACCTTGTCATAAACAGACCCAGCTCAGAGCGTTAATCCCAGCACGCTCAACCTGATTCCTGACCTTGTCATAAACAGACCCAGCTCAGAGCGTTAATCCCAGCACGCTCAACCTGATTCCTGACCTTGTCTGCAGGCTTGCAACATCTGTCTCCACAACCACTCCTTTATCTGTTCTGACCCCCTGGTTCCCACTCCCCTGCAGATCTAGTTCAGGGGGGTGGGAACCAGAGCTCCAGAACAGACGGTGGAGAGGTTCTCTCCTTAAACCTGTGTCCTCTGGTTCTTGATTTCCCCAATCTCAGGGAAAAGACTGTGCTCATTCTCTCTATCTCAGCTCTTCATGGATTTATACATCCCTATAAGGTCACCCCTCGGTCTCCTTGCTTCAAGGAATAAAGTCCCAATCTCTCTTCATAACTCAGTCCCTCAAGTGTAGGCAGCATCCTTGTAAACCAATCATTCTAGTTTAATAGCATCTTTCCCATAGCAGGCCGATCAAAACCAAACATAGTTCTCCAAGTGCGCCATACCTACGTCTTGTACAACTGCAACCTAACATCCCGACTCCTGTACTGAGCGCCCCGACTGATGAAGGCCAGCGTGCGACACACACACAATGTCCACAGGAGCTTTACTGGAAGCTCATTCACAGATTTCTCTTTTTGTTTCCTCCCCACACCCCCTTCTTTCTCTGCTCTCTTACCCCACCTGCAACTCCCACACCCCTACCCCTCGCTTCACTTCCACCCCTCCCTCCACCTCCACCCCCACCCTTGGTCCCCACACCCTGTTGACCCCCATCCTCTCCATCATCTCCACTCTTGTTGACACATAACCCCCCCCTTTCCCACACCCCCTTCTCTCCCACCCTGCTCCTCCCTCCTCACCATCCCCTCCCTCTCCCCATCCCCTCCCTCTCCCCATCCCCTCCCTCTCCCCATCCCCTCCCTCTCCCCATCCCCTCCCTCTCCCCATCCCCTCCCTCTCCCCATCCCCTCCCCCCTCTCCCCATCCCCCCCCTCCCCATCCCCTCCCCTCCCTCCCCATCCCCTCCCTCTCTCTCCCCCTCCCCTCCCTCTCTCCCCTCCCTCTCTCCCCTCCCTCTCTCCCCTCCCTCTCTCCCCTCCCTCTCTCCCCTCCCTCTCTCCCCTCCCTCTCTCCCCTCCCTCTCTCTCTCTCCCTCACTCTCTCACTACTCCTGCCAGCTCCCGCCCAGTATTGGACGTGGTTCCTTGGTTCACTTCCAGCCCCCAGCGAATCCCCTCATCTCTCTACGCCTGCTCGATGCACTACTTCAGCTCAGGACCAACAATTAACAGCAGCCTCTGCTTCAACCTGACCAGAGTCACCGCTGGCAGTGTGGGTGAGTACTGGGATCAAACTCTCGATCTGCGGGGTTGTCCTGTCACGCTCCCCAGCTGTAGATGGGGAAGAAGTAGATAGATGTTTTATTGATCCCAGTCACAGCAGCATCACGAGTGCACAGATAAAAATATTAAAACAGAAGTAGAAAGAATAAAAAGGAAGTCTCCACAGACAGTCTGACGGTGGGGGGGGGGTCATCACTTCCCCGGCTATAGGTTGACTCATTATCGAGCCTAATGGCCGCGGGTAAGAATGACCTTATTTAGTGCTCTTTGGAGCAACGCAGTTGTCTTAGTCTATAATGTGCTCCTCTGTTCAGCCAAGGTGACGTGCAGACAGTGAGAAACATTGCCCAGAATTGCCGGGATTTTCCGTAGGGTCCTTTGTTCTGTCACAGCCCCCAGTGTGTCCAGTGTGACTCCTATAACAGAGCCAGCCTTTCTAATCAGTTTAACAAGCCTGTTGGCATCACCCGTGTTGATGGCATTGCCCCAGCACACCACCGCACAGAAGATTGTACTGGTGACAACAGACTGGTAGGACATGTGAAGGGGAGGCCTGCACACTCCGAAGGACCTCAGTCTCCTCAGGAGGTAGAGGTGACTCCGGCCCTTCTTGTACACAGCCTCTGAGTTCGTGCTCCACTCAAGTCTGTCATCCAGGTGGACCCCCAGGTACCTGTAGGTCCTCACCACGTCCATGTCCTCACCATCAATAGTAACGGAGCAGTGCAGGCCACCATCTCCTTTGTCTTACTGAGACTGAGCCGCGGATGATTCAGCTTGCACCATTTGACAAAGTCCTCCACCAGGGCCCTATAATTCACCCTCCTGTCCTCCCTTTGTACACCCAACTATTGCTGAGTCATCAGAGAATTTCTGCAGATGACACGATTCAGTGTTCTATCTAAAGTCCAAGGTATACAGGGTAAACAGGAAGGGAGCCAATGCAGTCCCCTGTGGGGCCCCAGTTCTTCTTATAGCCACACAGCTCTGAAGTTACACAAACTGTTGTCCATTATCCAGGATACAACGGAAGTGCCAACCTGAATTGAACAGAGCTTTCCCCCAGCAGTGAGGGCTGTGTGGGAAGGCACTTCAGAACTGAAAAGACATGATCCTCGCTGTGCTGCCCTGCTTATCCAATGGGAGTAGACTCTGTTCTGCAGGTGATGACAGCATCGTCGACTCCAAACTGCAGGGGTCGGAGGTGAGCCAGGACCAGCCTCAATGGGGTCTTCGTGATTTGTGAGGTCAGGGCCACTGGACAGAAGTCATTTAAAACTTTACATTGACCTTTCTTGGGTACTGGGACCACACATGGTGTTTTCCTCACAGCCGGGACCCTTTCCCGGCTGAGACTGAGATTGGAAATGCACTGGAGAAGTCCACACGGCTGCCCAGCACCCTGGGGTTCACACCGCTGCTTTGCTTTGCTGTGTCAGAGTTTCCCAGAGCCCTTCTCACCTGCTCAGTCTGTGTCGGCTGTGAAATTGGTGGAAGGTGGGGCTGGGAGAGGTGAAGATTGGGACAATAGCAGTTGGTATGTGGAGCTGTGGATGGTAGGTGCAGGACAAGGAGGGGAATGTAGAATGTGGTAGCCTCTGTACATCCATGTGTTGAATTGGAGGGGGTAGGAAGGAGGAGGGGAGGCATTGCTGAGGGAGCATTGGGTGCCTCGGCAGCTGGACTGGTGTGCTGAGGGGGGTGTGAACAGGAGGGCAATTGTCAAACCTGTTGAAGAATTGGTTTAACTCATTAGCCCATTCACGGCTGAATTCTGAGGTTCTACAGCCAGGCTGATTGAAGCCAGAGATGTTCTTTGTGCCTCTCCACACCTCCCGTGTGCTACCCTGCCCAAGCCAGTTCTCCAACTCTCCTGTATTCCTCTTTAGCCACCTTGATCTTCTCATTCAGCTCCCTCTGCACAGGTGTCAATTCCTCCATCTCCTGATCTAAAGGCCTCATTTTGTTGTTGACAAGAGCCTTTAGATCACTGATGACGCTTGGTTTGTTGTCAGGGAAGCAGCGAGCGGGGTTCCAGTGACGCCGTCGTTGAGAACTAGCTGCTCCGATAAAATGCGTATTAAGCCCTGTTATCCCATCAAATATAATATTTTTCAAAAAATATTTGAACTGAAAAGAGGGGCAAGAATGGGGAAAAAGAATGGAAATAAAAAAAGCGACCCTGCGGAGCCTGCGTCCGAGAGGAGTGCAGCGAGCGGCTCTCCGACCCGACCGCGTGCGAGCGAGGCGGCCGCCGGGCCTCGTTCAGAGGAAGCAGCAAATATGTTCGAAATGCTGAAAGAGATGAGGGAGGTCCAGAAAGAAATAAAGCAGCAGCTCCGTGATATTCAGGCAGAGCTCACCAGCGTCGATCAAAAAAATAGAGGTGGCAGAGACTTGCATTGTGAAAAGGTGGAAGATCGCGTTCAAAATGTGGAACGGATACTGAGTAAGACAATAAAAATAATACATCACCAAGAAGGTAAACTGCTTGACCTGGAGGGAAGATCATGGTGGAAAAATATCAGAATCTACAACGTTCCCGAAGGGGCGGAGGGCTCGTCTATGATAGAGTTTGTCAGAAAGTTACTGCGGGACGCGCTGGATATTCCCTCGGCTATGAAGCTGGAAGTCGAAGGAGCCCACCACGCATTAGTCCCAAAACCTGCCCAGTATAGAAAGCCAAGCTCAATAATAATTAAATTCCTTCAGTACAGCAGCAAGGCGGAGATTATACGAAGGGCCTGAGGTAAGAAGAGAGTGTTTTTCAACGATAAATTAATATATTTTGACCACCGCGGTCCTGTAGAAATGCAAAGAATACTCTGAAGTAAAGCGAGTACTAAAGCAAAATAAGATTAAATTTCAAACTCCGTACCCTGCTAAAATTCGAGTGTTTTATGACAACGGACGTGGTTGTACCAGACAGTGGAAGAGGTGACTACAGACATGAAGGTCAGAGGGTTGCCCATCAGCATGACCAAAACAAGGGAAAGCCTGTCTAAGGAAATATCCCGCTCCACTTGGGAAATAGTGCGAGATTCGAGAAAGCAGGAGACGGGAGGAGGCCGAGAGAAATATATCAGGAAGAGACCGGGAGTTTCCCAAAGACAGTCCTCACCCCCTTCAGAAGAGCCATAAGGTTTGGCTAACTTTAAAAATGTTGAGAGGCTAAATGGAAGCAAAAGTAGACGGTGATATACCTATCTCGAGAAATACTTATTATAATGTGGATTTTATATTACTTAGTTGTTATTCATTATTCGCTCACTTACTCCTTTTTCCCCACCAAAATGAGAATATATATATGTAATGTATGTGTGTGTATATGTGTATATATAGGAGGAGTACACAGGGAAATCTTTTCTGTGTAATGGATTTGTTCACTGACTTTTATGAATACTGCATTGGGGGTCCTCAACTCACAAGTAGGAGGGGTTATCCCTCACAGCTGGACATTTCCTCTAGCTCAACGCAGGGTCATCTAGTAGAGACCTCAGCCTTGGAATCACACTTTCGTTGCCATTTTTGTTATTATCTGCGTTTCTTGGTTCTTATTTGTTCAGGGAGTAGATCGATCTTTTAATGTCAATAGGCTATTAAATCCAATCAAGCGTAAGAGAATATCCAAATTGGAACAATTTGATTCATACTGGGAAAAATGGTTTAACTACATAATGCCTCATAGGCCTGATTTTATTCTCACAAATCAATGAATCTGTTGTAAACAAAAGATCACTCCCTACTTGTACATAGTTCTTCCCTTTTGCTTATTTTTTTCTTTCCACTCTTCTATAAGTGTATACCTCAGATAAATACTTTGTGGAGATCTGTGATATATATGATATATATGTACAATGTCTGAAATACATCTTATGGAAATGTTTAATGATGAACTTCAATAAAAGAAATGACAAAAGAAAGGGAAGCAGTGAACAGTCCTTGATGGTAGGATGGGAGGAAGTGGGGAGAGTTTCGTCAACTCCTGACTATAGACGGGTGTCACACATGGGAAAAGGTCAGTTCCTGGGGAAGTAAAGACACTGGCAAATCTCCCGTGTGATTGTATCAGTGAGCTGGGTCCAGGGCAGCTCAGCTGGGATTTAAAGCTGCTGACTCTGTGCACCGCTGACCCCCCAGTGTAGACGGGCACACATTCACCTCCTTCCTCTCCCTGGAGTCACTCAGCAGCTCGTTAGTTTCACTGACATCGAGTGATAATTTTTGTGTGGGTTCCCTCTTACCCTCCTCTCCACCCCTCCTTTTTTACCATTCCTCTCTCCTTGCCTCCCCTCACCATCCCACGGCATGGCACTCCCTCCTCACCTTACCTCCCCCACTCACTGCCCCGTCCCCCTCCCTGTGCCCCTTTCACCACTGCCCTTCCCTTCGATGTTGATGGTGGAAGGGGAGATCTGTGGATGGACTGAGGCTGATGCCTTGACTTCCCCTTATGTCCCCACCAGGTGATCCCAGAGGCACTATCAACTACACACTGCGGCTGGACCCCCAGCAGCAGACCGCCAGGGCTGTCTTCGAGACGTCTGCCAGAAGGCTAGATGGGAGCGTCCAGGTGTGGGGCTGGGGGAAATGTCTGCCATTCAAGCTTCTACTCCCGGTGAGAGAACAGTATTTCTTTGGGAAACACCCAAATTGTGTGTGTGTGTGTGTGTGTGTGTGAGAGAGAGGGATAGAGAGAGACTGTGTGTGTGAGAAGGATAGAGAGAGACTCTGTGTGTGTGTGTGTGTGAGAGAGAGAGGGATAGAGAGAGACTGTGTGTGTGTGTGAGAGAGAGGGATAGAGAGAGACTGTGTGTGTGAGAGGGATAGAGAGAGACTCTGTGTGTGTGTGTGTGTGTGAGAGAGAGGGATAGAGAGAGACTGTGTGTGTGTGTGTGAGAGAGAGGGATAGAGAGAGACTGTGTGTGTGTGTGAGAGAGAGGGATAGAGAGAGACTCTATACGTGTGTGTGTGTGTGTGCGTATGTGTGTGAGAGAGAGAGGGATAGAGAGAGACTGTGTGAGAGAGAGGGATAGAGAGAGACTGTGTGTGTGTGTGTGTGTGTGTGTGTGAGAGTGATAGAGAGAGACTCTGTGTGTGTGTGTGTGTGTGTGTTAGAGATAAGAGGGGTTTCCTGCAATGTGAGAGAGAGAGAGAGAGAGAGAGAGATTCCTGCATTCTGTGTGTGTGTTAGAGAGTTTCTGGCGGTGTGTGTGTGTGTGTGAGAGATAAGAGGGGTTTCCTGCAATATGTGTGTGTGTGAGAGAGAGAGAGAGAGAGAGAGGAATTGGGGGGGGGGGGAGGAGAGAGAGAGATTCCTGCATTCTGTGTGTGTGTGTGTGTGTGAGATGTGAGCGTGAGGCTGAGAGTGTGTGCAGGAAAGACTCTGTGTGAGAGTGTGTGTACACACATGTGAGGAAGCATGAGTGTGTTAATATGTCAGTATGAGAGGGAGTGTGTGTAAGGTAGAGAGATTTTGAGCATGTGAGAGAGTGAGTGAGATTGCGAGACTGGTGTGTGTGTGAGAGGGAAATGGAGAGCGAGTGTGTGTGTTTGTGTGTGTGTGTGCGCGCACGTAATTTCTTTATTTCAAAGTCATTTGAAATATTTCTGATCACAATGAAATAATCTACACCTGTGTACACTGACTCATTTAATCATTCCTGCATCTGAACAGAATGTGCAAATGTGGCGACTTTTCAATCTTTCTCATTGATAAAATGACAGAGTGAAGGGGGCATCCGTTCCCGATCTTATTAGGAGATTTCAGTATTCTTTTCATTTTCTTCCAACTAATATAATTTCTATTTCCTTTTGCATAAATTTCAGGTACATTGTGGACGTGCTGTGTTGTCTTGGAATGTGTGGTTTGCACTTGATCTGGTATTGGGAAATGAACCTGGTCAGGTGTCAGATCTCTCAGTGGGAGAGCATTTTGGAGATAGTAATCACAACTCTATCTCCTTTACCATAGCACTGGAGAGGGATAGGAACAGATGATACGGGGAAATATTTAATTGGGAAAGGGGGAAATATGATGCTATTAGGCAGGAACTTGAGAACATACATTGAGGACAGATGCTCTCAGGGAAATGCACAACAGAAATGTGGCAAATGCTTAAGGAACACTTGCATGGAATTTTGCATAAGTATGTTCCATTGAGGCAGGGAAAGATGGTAGTGTAAGATAACCATGGTGTACAAAAGATGTTAAGAAGAAAAGAAAAGCTTATGAAAGGTTCAAGAAATTAGGCACTGATAGAGTTTTAGAAAATTGCAAGATTGCTAGAAAGGATTTTAAGAATGAAATTAGGAGAGCCAGAAGAGGCCATGAAAAGGCTGGTGGGCAGGATTAAGGAAATCCCCGAGGCATTGTACAAGTCTGTGAAGAGCAAGAGGATGAGCGGTGTGAGAATAGGACCAATTAGGAACGATAGTGGAAACATATGCATGGAGTCAGAGGAGGTAGTGGAGCAACTTAATGAATACTTTGCTTCAGTATTCACCAGGGAAAAGGACCTTGGCGATTTTAGGGATGACTCACAGTGGACTGAAACACCAGCTTATAGACATTAAGAAAGAGGATATACTGGAGCTTTTGAAAACCATTGTTAGATAAGTCGCCATGACTGGATGAGATATACCCTAGGCTACTGTGGGGAGGAGATTGCTGAGCCTCTGGTGGTGACCTTTGCATCATCAATGGGGATGAGAGAAGTACCAGAGGATTGGAGAGTTGCAAATGTTGTGCCCTTGTTCAAAAGAGGGAATAGAGATAACCCAGGAAATTATAGACCAGAGAGTCTTACTTCAGTGGTGGTCAGGTTGTTGGAGAAGAACTTGAGAGGCAGGATTTATGAATGTATGGAGAGACCTAATTTGATTGGGGATAGTCAGCATGGCTTTGACAAAGGGCAGGTCGTGCTTATGAGCCTCATTGAATTCTTTGAGGATGTAACAAATCACATTGAGGAAGGTAGAGCAGTGGATGTAGTGTATATGGGTTTCAGTAAGGCATTTGATAAGGTTCCCCACGCAAGGCTCATTCAGAAAGTAAGGAGGCATGTGATCCAAGGAGACCTTGATTTATGGATCCAGAATTGACTTGCCCACAGAAGGCCCACAGCTGGTTGTAGATGGTTCGTATTCTGCATGGCAGTCGGTGACCAGTGATGTTCTTCAGGTATCTGTTCTGGGACCCCTCTTCTTTGAGATTTTTATAAATGACCTGGGTGAGGAAGTGGAAGGATGGGTTAGTAAATTTGCTGATGACACAAAGGTTGGGGGTGTTGTGGATAGTGTGGAGGGCTGTCAGAGGTTACAGCGGGATACTAATAGGATGCAAAACTGGGCTGAGAAGTGGCAGATGGAGTTCAACCCAGATAAGTGTGAGGTGGTTCATTTTGGTAGGTCAAATTTGAAGTCAGAATACTGTAGCGACCCACTTCCCCGTGCACCCGAACCGGCTCAGAAAGTGGCGCGCGCCGGCATTGAGGCCGGCCCCAAAGAGGGCGCCAAACCAGCAAGGGGAAAAGCCCGCGTGCGGTACGGAACTGTGAATACGCACCCCCTTCAGCATTCCCGCCCGGGGAGGGCGGGAACAGGAAGACTTTAAAGCGAGGCCGCGAAGTTCGAATAAACATCTTTTGCAACTGCAGCTCACCAACTACGTGTCATTATTTCAGCGCTGCGTGTAGCACACCACTACAATTGGTGATCCCGTCGGCCCAAACGATATTTGGACTGGAGATGAACGACGCCGTATCTGTTCATGCAGTTTCGTTAAAACTGCCAAGCTTCTGGACACTGCGACCTCACCTATGGTTCCAGCAAGCAGAAGCCCAATTCCACATTCGGCAGATAACCTCGGATGCCACACGTTACTACTACGTGGTGAGCTCCCTTGACCAGGAGACAGGTTGAGGAGTTCATACAGTCACCCCCGGAGGACGGCAAATACACGGAATTCAAAGCCTTGCTCATGAGGACTTTCGGACTCTCGCGGCTTACTGCACCTGGATGGTTTGGGGGACAAGCTGCCATCAGCTTTGATGAACGAGATGTTGTCCCTGGCTGGAGGACACAAGCCCTGCCTCATGTTTGAGCAGGTGTTCCTAGAGCCGCTGCCCGAGGACATACGCCTGCTGCCGTCCGACGCGGATTTCAGCAACCCCCGGAAGGTGGCGGCCCGGGCGGACGTGCTGTGGAACGCCAAGAAGGTGAGTGGGGCGTCCGTCGCACAGATTACCAGGCCACGCTCCCAGCAGCAAACCTGACCAGGCCCGGCTGCAGAGCCCACTAACCCCAGAGGCAGGGGTGAGGAGACCAACGGACAATGGTGCTTCTACCACCAGCGGTGGGGCGCAGAAGCCCACCGTTGTAGCCCGCCCTGCAAGTTCCCGGGAAATGCCAGGGCCAGCTGCTGCTGATGGCTACGGCGGCTGGCCATCGAGATAGCTTCCTGTATGTCTGGGACAAGCGGTCGACACGCCGCTTTTTGGTCGACACTGGTGCCGAGATCAGTGTCTTACCTCTGACGAGTTACGACACCCGCAACAGAGAACTGGGTCCCACGCTGAGGGCTGCAAACGGCAGCACAGTAGGGACCTACAGCACCCGTACGGTGCGGCTACAGTTCGGCTCCAGCCAGTTCATGTGGGACTTCACACTGGCTGCCATAGCCCAACCGCTCCTGGGAGTGGATTTTTTGCGAGCTCACAGCCTACTGGTCGACCTGCCAAGTAAGAGACTGGTACACGCCGAGACCTTTCAAACGTTCTCCCTGGGTGAAGCCCAGTTGCCAGCCCTACACCTAGACTCCATCACGCTGTCCGACAATGATTTCCCATTGGCTCCGGCACCACAGTTCATGGCAGCCATGCCCAGACACGGTGTACAGCACCACATCCCGACCCAGGGACCACCCCTCCACGCCCGTGCTCGAAGGCTTCCCCCTGGACAAGCTCCGACTGGCGAAGGAGGAGTTCAAGAGGATAGAGGAATTGGGGATCATCCGGCGGTCCGACAGCCCATGGGCCTCCCCCCTGCACATGGTGCCCAAAGCAACAAGGGGCTGGAGACCATGTGGAGACTACCGCAGGCCGAATGAGGCTACAACACTGGACCGCTACCCTGTGCTGCACATTCAGGACTTTCCAGCAAACCTGCACGGCGCGCGGATCTTCTCCAAGGTAGACCTCGTCCGGGGATACCATCAAATCCTGATGCATCCAGATGACGTCCCCAAAACAGCACTCATCACCCCGTTTGGCCTTTTCGAGTTCCTCTGCATGCCGTTCGGCCTGAAGAATGCCGCACAGACGTTCCAGCGGTTAATGGACGCAGTGGGACGTGACCTGGACTTCGCTTTCATCTATTTGGACGACATCCTCATAGCCCGCAGTAGTCGTCAGGAGCATCTGTCCCACCTCCGTCAACTCTACGCCCGACTGAGTGAATGCGGCCTAACAATCAACCCGGCCAAATGCCAGTTCGGGCTCGACACAATCGACTTCTTGGGCTACAGGATTACTAAAGACGGGGCAACCCCTCTGCCTGCCAAGGTAGACGCGGTCCGCCATTTCCCCCGACCCAACACAATCAAAGGCCTTCAGGAATTCGTAGGTATGGTAAATTTCTACCACCACTTCCTCCTTTCAGCAGCCCAAACCATGTGCCCCCTGTTCGCCCTGATATCGGGTAAGGGCAAGGACATTACCTGGGACAAAGAGTCCGCAGCCGCTTTCGTTAAAACCAAAGAAGCCTCGGCAAACGCTGCGATGCTAGTGCACCCCAGAACGGACGCCCCTACCGCCCTCACAGTGGATGCATCTAACACGGCAGTCAGTGGAGTGCTGGAACAACTCATCGAGGGTCGCTGGCAACCCCTGGCGTTTTTCAGCAAACACCTGCGGCCGCCCAAGCTCAAGTACAGTGCTTTCGACCGGGAACTATACCTGGCAATCCGGCATTTCAGGTACTTCTTAGAAGGTAGGCCCTTCACCGCGTTCACGGACCACAAGCCGCTTACGTTCACGAAGGTGTCCGACCTCTGGTCGTCCCACCAACAGCGACATCTGTCCAACATCTCCGAATACACGACGGATGTCCGGCACATCTCAGGAAAGGACAATGTCATGGCGGACGCCCTGTCCCGCCCTAACATCCAAGCCCTGTCCCAGGGGGTAGACTATGAAGCGCTGGCGGAGGCACAGCAGGCAGACGAGGAGATCCCGAGTTACAGAAACGCAGTCTCCGGTTTGCGGCTCCAGGACCTCCCCGTGGGCCCAGGTAGAGGACCCTACTCTGTGACGTCGCCACCGGCCAGCCCCGTCCCGTTATCCCGACAGCCTGGCGGCGCCGCGTTTTCAACTTCATTCACAACTTAGCGCACCCCTCCATCTGGACAACCGTCCAGATGGTCTCCAGCAGGTTCGTTTGGCACGGTCTCTGCAAGCAGGTCAGTGAATGGGCCAAAGCATGCATGCACTGCCAGATGGCCAAGGTGCAGCGGCACACCAAAGCCCTGCCGCAGCAGTTCCACCCCACCCACCGGCGTTTCGACCACATTCATGTGGATATCATGGGCCCCCTGCTAGTGTCGTGCGGAGCGCGGCACCTCCTCACTATCATGGACTGGTTCATAAGATGGCCAGAGGCGATCCTGCTCACCAACACCACCTCCAAATCCTGCGCCCGGGCACTGCTTGCAACCTGGGTATCTCGCTTTGGTGTACCGGCCCACATTACCTCCGACAGAGGTGCCCAGTTCACCTCCAGCCTGTGGCCAGCCTTTTGGGGACTCAGCTGCACCACACAACTGCCTATCTTTTGTCTTTTGTTGATTGTTAACCACAAATGATGCATTTCACCAAATGTTTCAATGTGCTTGTCACAGGTGAATCAGAGAGTGTGGGAGCGAGTGCAGCAGTCTGAGTCTCTGTGAGTGAGTGTCTACAGGCAATAGTGGGGAGTGTGTCCACTGTCCACATGGGAGTCCATGGCTCCCTCACAGTGGCCCCATAGGTCCAATATGGTGGTAAAGCAGGCGTGAGGCACTGTTCAAAAGTCGGGAAGTTACCCTGCAGCGTCTTAAAACTGGCCAGGCCACATCTGGAGTATTGCATTCAGCTCTGTTCACCCCATTACAGAATGGATATGAGGGTGCAGAAGAGATTCACTAGGATTCTGCCTGGATTGGAGAGAATGAGCTATAACGAGAGATTGGAAAAACATGTTGTTTGTCTGTAGCAGCGGACTGGAGATCTGGTAGAGGTTTATAAGTTTACAAGAGGCACAGATGGACTAGACAGCTGGTCTCTTTTACCCCGAGGTGGAAATGCTTAATACCAGAGGGCATGTATTGCAGATGAGTGGGGAAAAGTTGATGGAGGTGTGTCGAACGGAGTGGTGGGTGCCCGGAGTACTGCCGCCAGAGGTGGTGATGCGGTCGGTGTTTAAGAGGCTCTTGGATCGGTATATGGATGTACAGGGAGTGGAGGGGTGTGGACATCGTGCAGGCAGAAGGCATTAGTTTAGTTCGGTGTTTGATTACTAGCCCAGTACCTCCGATGCTGAAGGGCCTGTTCCTGCGCTGTACTGTTCTATATAACTGCCACTGGACGGCAGTCAGTGAGGCCAGTCACCTGGACAGAGGCTGAGTGTGCCCGTAAATTCTCCAGCCAGAGGTGGCCAGCAGGCAGCCAGCCGAGTGAGGCCATCCTGGTGAATCGAGCTGCTCTCTCTCTCTCTCTCTCTCTCTCTCTCTCTCTCTCTGTACCCTTGCATTCTGGTTGCAGATTGCAATTACAGCACCAGCAACCCCGGTTCAATTCCTGACGCTGTCTGTGTGGCCGCGTGGCTTTCTTCCGGGTGCTCAGATTTCCTCCCACAGTCCAAAGGGTTGAGATGAGAGAGCTGTGGCGTGCTATGTTGGCACCAGAAGGGTGACAACTCTTGCAGGATCCTCGGTCATTGAGGCAATCAACACATTTCACTGTGCAACACACACAAAATGCTGGTGGAACGCAGCAGGCTAGGCAGCACCTATAGGGAAAAGCACTGTCAACGTTTCGGGCCGAGACCCTTCGTCAGGACTAACTGAAAGGAAAGACAGTAAGAGATTTGAAAGTAGTGGGGAGAGGGGGAAATGCGAAATGATAGGAGAAGACCGGAGGGGGTGGGATAAAGCTAAGAGCTGGAAAGGTGATTGGCGAAAGTGATACCGAGCTGGAGAAGGGAAAGGATCATGGGACGGGAGGCCTCAGGAGAAAGAAAGAAGGAGGGGAACACCAGAGGGAGATGGAGAACAGGCAGAGTGATGGGCAGAGAGAGAGAGAGAAAAAAGGGGGAAAAAATAAATATATCAGGGATGGGGTAAGAAGGGGAAGAAAGGCATTAATGGAAGTTAGAGAAGTCAATGTTCATGACATCAGGTTGGAGGCTACCCAGCCAGTATATAAGGTGTTGTTCCTCCAACCTGAGTGTGGATTCATCTCGACAGTAGAGGAGGCTGTGGATAGACATATCAGAATGGGAATGGGACGTGGAATTAAAATGTGTGGCCACTGGGAGATCCTGCTTTCTCTGGCGGACAGAGCGTAGGTGTTCAGTGAAATGGTCTCCCAGTCTGCGTCGGGTCTCACCAATATATAAAAGGCCGCACCGGGAGCACCGGACGCAGTATACCACACCAGCCGACTCACAGGTGAAGTGTCACCTCACCTGGAAGGACTGTCTGGGGCCCTGAATGGTGGTGAGGGAGGAAGTGTAAGGGCAGGTGTAGCACTTGTTCTATTTACAAGGATAAGTGCCAGGAGGGAGATTGGTGGGGGTCAAGTGGACAAGGGAGTCGCGTAGGGAGCGATCTCTGCGAAATGCAGAAAGGGGGGAAGGGAAGAATGTGTTTGGTAGTGGGATCCCTTTGGAGGTGGCGGAAGTTACAGAGAATTATATGTTGGATCTGGAGGCTGGTGGGGTGGTAGGTGAAGACAAGGGGAACCCTATCCCGAGTGGGGTGGTGGGCGGATGGGGTAAAAACCTGGCAGACACTCTGGTTAATATTCATGTGACAAATTATCTGATAAAGCTAATCTTAAATGTAAAGATTTCTATCGATTATCTTGAATCTTTACTCCTCAGAGATGTGTCCATGACTATTTCACACCCATTCTGATTTCGGTTAACTTCACCTTGGAAGGGGAAAAGATGGTGGAGAACGAGGGCCTGCGGCCGATATTGAACGACAAATGCAACACCACACATTATGGCCAGGTACAGTCTCGGGTTTAATATCAGTCAGTGGGGGAGAAGGGTCACCATGTGAGAGAGTTCAATTCATGTCATCAGACCATTCAGCCCAGTGGGGCAGATGCTAGCTCCTGGACAAATTCACTGTGGGTGCATGCCAGAAAGTCTGCCAGGTTTTCACTGTGATCTCTCTCTGTCTCACTGACATCAGCTGTTCTTCGAGCGAGACTGCGCATTGGGGAGTCTTTGTCCAGACTACCTCCGAATCCTCTTCAATTTCTCTAGGTAAGTCTACACCCCTGTCCCCGTCTGCTCCACTCTTCCCGTCTGCTCCACCGCCCGCCCATCTGCTCCACCATCCCCGTCTGCTCCACTGACCCCTCGTCTGCTCCACTCTTCCCCCCGTCTGCTCCACCCCCCAGTCTGCTCCAGCACCCCCCCGTCTGCTCCACTGTCCTGCTGTCTGCCCCATTGCTGTTCTCCCCCCCACTTTCTCCTGTACACCACTGTCCCCTCCACCCCCACCTGCCACTCACCTCCACTTTCACCTCTCCATCCCCTCCACTACCCCTCCTGCTCACACTCCCCTTCTCCCTCCCTCACCCCTCGTGTGGTGAATGCACACAGTCTTTTCCCAGGGATGGGGACTCAGGAACCAGAAGGCTCAGGTTTAGGAAGAGAGTGGAGAGATTTACTAAGAACCTGAGGGGCAACTTTTTCACCGGGGGGGGGGGGGAAGTGGTCTGTATACAGAACAAGCTCCCAGAGGAATTGATTAAGGCATATTTAAAAGAATCAATAGGAGCTTTCAAGAAGGAGCTAGATAGATATCTGATGGATAGGGGAATCAAGGGATATGGGGACAAGGCAGGGACTGGGTATTGATAGTGAATGATCAGCCATGATCTCAGAATGGCGGTGCAGACTCGAGGGGCCGAATGGTCTACTTCTGCACCTATTGTCTATTGAGAGGTTTGGAGGAAAACAGGCCAAACATGGGCAATTAGGACCAGCTGAACGAGGTCAGGATGGGCACGATGGGCTGCAGGGCCTGTTCCCTTGATGACGATAGGCATGTCCGCTCTGCTTCATCGGGTTGGAGATAATGCCGGGAGTCTGATAATATGATGTGGTGTCGGGAGACAGGAGCAATGCTGTGTCTTTGCTTTTGCAGTGGAAGCGAGCTGGTGCTAGGGAGGGACACAGTGCTGAGAGTACAAGTGTCCTTGGAGAACGCTGGTGATGACTCCTACATGGCCCAGCTCAACTTCCACCATCCCAACTGGCTTAACTTCAAAAGAGTCGTCCTTGACCAGGTGAGGGGGTTGTGGGATACTCCTGTGTGGGGGAGGAGGGGAGAGGGCAGAGAGGGACATTTGTGTGTGATGGGACGGTGTGGAGGGAGATTCACTCTGTGTCTGACCCCGGGAGTGTGTGATGGGACGGTGTGGAGGATTCACTCTGTGTCTGACCCCAGGAGTGTGTGATGGGACGGTGTGGAGGGGGACTCACTCTGTGTCTGACCCCAGGAGTGTGTGATGGGACGGTGTGGAGGGAGATTCACTCTGTGTCTGACCCAGGTGTAGAGATGGGATGGTGTGGAGGGAGATTCACTCTGTGTCTGACCACGGGAGTGTGTGATGGGACGGTGTGGAGGGAGATTCACTTTATAACTGATCAGGGTGTGTGTGATGGGACGGTGTGGAGGGAGATTCATTCTGTGTCTGACCCCAGGAGTGTGTGATGGGACGGTGTGGAGGATTCACTTTGTGTCTGACCCCGGGAGTGTGTGATGGGACGGTGTGGAGGGAGATTCAATCTGTGTCTGACCACAGGAGTGTGTGATGGGACGGTGTGGAGGGAGATTCACTCTGTGTCTGACCCCGGGAGTGTGTGATGGGATGGTGTGGAGGGAGTTTCACTCTGTGTCTGACCCCAGGAGTGTGTGATGGGACGGTGTGGAGGGGGACTCACTCTGTCTCTGACCCCAGGAGTGTGTGATGGGACGGTGGGGAGGGAGATTCACTCTGTGTCTGACCCCGGGAGTGTGTGATGGGATGGTGTGGAGGGAGTTTCACTCTGTGTCTGACCCCGGGAGTGTGTGATGGGACGGTGTAGAGGGAGATTCACTCTGTGTCTGACCCGGGAGTGTATGATGGGACGGTGTAGAGAGATCTTCACTGTGTCTAACACTGGGAGTGTGTGATGGGATGGTGTGGAGGGAGATTCACTCTGTGTCTGACCCCGGGAGTGTGTGATGGGATGGTGTGGAGGGAGTTTCACTCTGTGTCTGACCCCAGGAGTGTGTGATGGGACGGTGTGGAGGGGGACTCACTCTGTCTCTGACCCCAGGAGTGTGTGATGGGACGGTGGGGAGGGAGATTCACTCTGTGTCTGACCCAGGTGTAGAGATGGGATGGTGTGGAGGGAGATTCACTCTGTGTCTGACCCCGGGAGTGTGTGATGGGACGGTGTGGAGGGAGATTCACTCTGTGTCTGACCCCGGGAGTGTGTGATGGGACGGTGTGGAGGGAGATTCACTCTGTGTCTGACCACGGGAGTGTGTGATGGGACGGTGTGGAGGGAGATTCACTTTATAACTGATCAGGGTGTGTGTGATGGGACGGTGTGGAGGGAGATTCATTCTGTGTCTGACCCCAGGAGTGTGTGATGGGACGGTGTGGAGGATTCACTTTGTGTCTGACCCCGGGAGTGTGTGATGGGACGGTGTGGAGGGAGATTCACTCTGTGTCTGACCACAGGAGTGTGTGATGGGACGGTGTGGAGGGAGATTCACTCTGTGTCTGACCCCGGGAGTGTGTGATGGGATGGTGTGGAGGGAGTTTCACTCTGTGTCTGACCCCGGGAGTGTGTGATGGGACGGTGTAGAGGGAGATTCACTCTGTGTCTGACCCGGGAGTGTATGATGGGACGGTGTAGAGAGATCTTCTCTGTGTCTAACACTGGGAGTGTGTGATGGGATGGTGTGGAGGGAGATTCACTCTGTGTCTGACCCCGGGAGTGTGTGATGGGATGGTGTGGAGGGAGTTTCACTCTGTGTCTGACCCCAGGAGTGTGTGATGGGACGGTGTGGAGGGGGACTCACTCTGTCTCTGACCCCAGGAGTGTGTGATGGGACGGTGGGGAGGGAGATTCACTCTGTGTCTGACCCAGGTGTAGAGATGGGATGGTGTGGAGGGAGATTCACTCTGTGTCTGACCCCGGGAGTGTGTGATGGGACGGTGTGGAGGGAGATTCACTCTGTGTCTGACCCCGGGAGTGTGTGATGGGACGGTGTGGAGGGAGATTCACTCTGTGTCTGACCACGGGAGTGTGTGATGGGACGGTGTGGAGGGAGATTCACTTTATAACTGATCAGGGTGTGTGTGATGGGACGGTGTGGAGGGAGATTCATTCTGTGTCTGACCCCAGGAGTGTGTGATGGGACGGTGTGGAGGATTCACTTTGTGTCTGACCCCGGGAGTGTGTGATGGGACGGTGTGGAGGGAGATTCACTCTGTGTCTGACCACAGGAGTGTGTGATGGGACGGTGTGGAGGGAGATTCACTCTGTGTCTGACCCCGGGAGTGTGTGATGGGATGGTGTGGAGGGAGTTTCACTCTGTGTCTGACCCCGGGAGTGTGTGATGGGACGGTGTAGAGGGAGATTCACTCTGTGTCTGACCCGGGAGTGTATGATGGGACGGTGTAGAGAGATCTTCACTGTGTCTAACACTGGGAGTGTGTGATGGGATGGTGTGGAGGGAGATTCACACTGTGTCTGACCCCGGGAGTGTGTGATGGGACAGTGTGGAGGGAGATTCACTCTGTGTCTGACCCTGGGAATGATTGATGGGACGGTGGGGAGGGAGTTTCACTCTGTGTCTGACCCCGGGAGTGTGTGATGGGACGGTGTGGAGGGAGATTCATTCTGTGTCTGACCCCAGGAGTGTGTGATGGGACAGTGTAGAGGGAGATTCACTCTGTGTCTGACCCGGGAGTGTATGATGGGACGGTGTAGGGAGATCTTCACTGTGTCTAACACTGGGAGTGTGTGATGGGACGGTGTGGAGGGAGATTCACTCTGTGTCTGACCCCGGGAGTGTGTGATGGGACGGTATGGAGGATTCACTCTGTGTCTGACCCCAGGAGTGTGTGATGGGACGGTGTGGAGGGGGACTCACTCTGTGTCTGACCCCAGGAGTGTGTGATGGGACGGTGTGGAGGGAGATTCACTCTGTGTCTGACCACGGGAGTGTGTGATGGGACGGTGTGGAGGGAGATTCACTTTATAACTGATCAGGGTGTGTGTGATGGGACGGTGTGGAGGGAGATTCATTCTGTGTCTGACCCCAGGAGTGTGTGATGGGACGGTGTGGAGGATTCACTTTGTGTCTGACCCCGGGAGTGTGTGATGGGACGGTGTGGAGGGAGATTCACTCTGTGTCTGACCACAGGAGTGTGTGATGGGACGGTGTGGAGGGAGATTCACTCTGTGTCTGACCCCGGGAGTGTGTGATGGGATGGTGTGGAGGGAGTTTCACTCTGTGTCTGACCCCAGGAGTGTGTGATGGGACGGTGTAGAGGGAGATTCACTCTGTGTCTGACCCGGGAGTGTATGATGGGACGGTGTAGGGAGATCTTCACTGTGTCTAACACTGGGAGTGTGTGATGGGACGGTGTGGAGGGAGATTCACTCTGTGTCTGACCCTGGGAATGATTGATGGGACGGTGGGGAGGGAGTTTCACTTTATAACTGATCCGGGTGTGTGTGATGGGACGGTGTGGAGAGAGCTGCACTCTGTGTCTGACCCCGGGAGTGTGTGATGGGACGGTGTGGAGGGAGATTCACTCTGTGTCTGACCCCGGGAGTGTGTGATGGGACGGTGTGGAGGGAGATTCACTCTGTGTCTGACCCCGGGAGTGTGTGATGGGACGGTGTGGAGGATTCACTCTGTGTCTGACCCCAGGAGTGTGTGATGGGACGGTGTGGAGGATTCACTATGTGTCTGACCCCGGGAGTGCGTGATGGGACGGTGTGGAGGATTCACTCTGTGTCTGACCCCGGGAGTGTGTGATGGGACGGTGTGGAGGGAGATTCACTATGTGTCTGACCCCTGGAGTGTGTGATGGGACGGTGTGGAGGATTCAGTCTGTGTCTGACCGCAGGAGTTTTTGATGGGACGGTGTGGAGGGGGACTCACTCTGTGTCTGACCCCAGGAGTGTGTGATGGGACGGTGTGGAGGGAGATTCACTCAGTGTCTGACCCAGGTGTAGAGATGGGATGGTGTGGAGGGAGATTCACTCTGTGTCTGACCCCGGGAGTGTGTGATGGGACGGTGTGGAGGGAGATTCACTCTGTGTCTGACCCCGGGAGTGTGTGATGGGACGGTGTGGAGGGAGATTCACTCTGTGTCTGACCATGGGAGTGTGTGATGGGACGGTGTGGAGGGAGATTCACTTTATAACTGATCAGGGTGTGTGTGATGGGACGGTGTGGAGGGAGATTCACTCTGTGTCTGACCACAGGAGTGTGTGATGGGACGGTGTGGAGGGAGATTCACTCTGTGTCTGACCCCGGGAGTGTGTGATGGGACGGTGTGGAGGGAGATTCACTCTGTGTCTGACCCCGGGAGTGTGTGATGGGACGGTGTGGAGGGAGATTCACTCTGTGTCTGACCACGGGAGTGTGTGATGGGACGGTGTGGAGGGAGATTCACTTTATAACTGATCAGGGTGTGTGTGATGGGACGGTGTGGAGGGAGATTCATTCTGTGTCTGACCCCAGGAGTGTGTGATGGGACGGTGTGGAGGATTCACTTTGTGTCTGACCCCGGGAGTGTGTGATGGGACGGTGTGGAGGGAGATTCACTCTGTGTCTGACCACAGGAGTGTGTGATGGGACGGTGTGGAGGGAGATTCACTCTGTGTCTGACCCCGGGAGTGTGTGATGGGATGGTGTGGAGGGAGTTACACTCTGTGTCTGACCCCAGGAGTGTGTGATGGGACGGTGTGGAGGATTCACTCTGTGTCTGACCCCGGGAGTGTGTGATGGGACGGTGTGGAGGGAGATTTACTATGTGTCTGACCCCTGGAGTGTGTGATGGGACGGTGTGGAGGATTCAGTCTGTGTCTGACCGCAGGAGTGTGTGATGGGACGGTGTGGAGGGGGACTCACTCTGTCTCTGACCCCAGGAGTGTGTGATGGGACGGTGGGGAGGGAGATTCACTCTGTGTCTGACCCAGGTGTAGAGATGGGATGGTGTGGAGGGAGATTCACTCTGTGTCTGACCCCGGGAGTGTGTGATGGGACGGTGTGGAGGGAGATTCACTCTGTGTCTGACCACAGGAGTGTGTGATGGGACGGTGTGGAGGATTCACTCTGTGTCTGACCCCGGGAGTGTGTGATGGGATGGTGTGGAGGGAGTTTCACTCTGTGTCTGACCCCGGGAGTGTGTGATGGGACGGTGTAGAGGGAGATTCACTCTGTGTCTGACCCGGGAGTGTATGATGGGACGGTGTAGAGAGATCTTCACTGTGTCTAACACTGGGAGTGTGTGATGGGATGGTGTGGAGGGAGATTCACACTGTGTCTGACCCCGGGAGTGTGTGATGGGACAGTGTGGAGGGAGATTCACTCTGTGTCTGACCCTGGGAATGATTGATGGGACGGTGGGGAGGGAGTTTCACTCTGTGTCTGACCCCGGGAGTGAGTGATGGGACGGTGTGAAGGGAGATTCACTCTGTGTCTGACCCCGGGAGTGTGTGATCGGACGGTGTGGAGGGAGATTCATTCTGTGTCTGACCCCGGGAGTGTGTGATGGGACGGTGTAGAGGGAGATTCACTCTGTGTCTGACCCGGGAGTGTATGATGGGACGGTGTAGGGAGATCTTCACTGTGTCTAACACTGGGAGTGTGTGATGGGACGGTGTGGAGGGAGATTCACACTGTGTCTGACCCCGGGAGTGTGTGATGGGACGGTGTGGAGGGAGATTCACTCTGTGTCTGATCCTGGGAATGATTGATGGGACGGTGTGGAGGGAGTTTCACTTTATAACTGATCCGGGTGTGTGTGATGGGACGGTGTGGAGAGAGCTGCACTCTGTGTCTGACCCCGGGAGTGTGTCATGGGACGGTGTGGAGGGAGATTCACTCTGTGTCTGACCCCGGGAGTGTGTGATGGGACGGTGTGGAGGATTCACTCTGTGTCTGACCCCAGGAGTGTGTGATGGGACGGTGTGGAGGATTCACTATGTGTCTGACCCCGGGAGTGCGTGATGGGACGGTGTGGAGGATTCACTCTGTGTCTGACCCCGGGAGTGTGTGATGGGACGGTGTGGAGGGAGATTCACTATGTGTCTGACCCCTGGAGTGTGTGATGGGACGGTGTGGAGGATTCAGTCTGTGTCTGACCGCAGGAGTGTGTGATGGGACGGTGTGGAGGGGGACTCACTCTGTGTCTGACCCCAGGAGTGTGTGATGGGACGGTGTGGAGGGAGATTCACTCTGTGTCTGACCCAGGTGTAGAGATGGGATGGTGTGGAGGGAGATTCACTCTGTGTCTGACCCCGGGAGTGTGTGATGGGACGGTGTGGAGGGAGATTCACTCTGTGTCTGACCCCGGGAGTCTGTGATGGGACGGTGTGGAGGGAGATTCACTCTGTGTCTGACCACAGGAGTGTGTGATGGGACGGTGTGGAGGCAGATTCACTTTATAACTGATCCGGGTGTGTGTGATGGGACGGTGTGGAGAGAGCAGCACTCTGTGTCTGACCCCGGGAGTGTGTGATGGGACGGTGTGGAGGGAGATTCACTCTGTGTCTGACCCCGGGAGTGTGTGATGGGACGGTGTGGAGGGAGATTCACTCTGTGTCTGACCCCAGGAGTGTGTGATGGGACGGTGTGGAGGGAGATTCACTCTGTGTCTGACCACGGGAGTGTGTGATGGGACGGTGTGGAGGGAGATTCACTTTATAACTGATCAGGGTGTGTGTGATGGGACGGTGTGGAGGGAGTTTCATTCTGTGTCTGACCCCAGGAGTGTGTGATGGGACGGTGTGGAGGATTCACTTTGTGTCTGACCCCGGGAGTGTGTGATGGGACGGTGTGGAGGGAGATTCACTCTGTGTCTGACCACAGGAGTGTGTGATGGGACGGTGTGGAGGGAGATTCACTCTGTGTCTGACCCCGGGAGTGTGTGATGGGATGGTGTGGAGGGAGTTTCACTCTGTGTCTGACCCCGGGAGTGTGTGATGGGACGGTGTAGAGGGAGATTCACTCTGTGTCTGACCCGGGAGTGTATGATGGGACGGTGTAGAGAGATCTTCACTGTGTCTAACACTGGGAGTGTGTGATGGGACGTTGTGGAGGGAGATTCACACTGTGTCTGACCCCGGGAGTGTGTGATGGGACAGTGTGGAGGGAGATTCACTCTGTGTCTGACCCTGGGAATGATTGATGGGACGGTGGGGAGGGAGTTTCACTCTGTGTCTGACCCCGGGAGTGTGTGATGGGACGGTGTGGAGGCAGATTCACTTTATAACTGATCCGGGTGTGTGTGATGGGACGGTGTGGAGAGAGCAGCACTCTGTGTCTGACCCCGGGAGTGTGTGATGGGACGGTGTGGAGGGAGATTCATTCTGTGTCTGACCATGGGAGTGTGTGATGGGACGGTGTGGAGGGAGATTCACTCTGTGTCTGACCCCGGGAGTGTGTGATGGGACGGTGTGGAGGGAGATTCACTCTGTGTCTGACCCCGGGAGTGTGTGATGGGACAGTGTGGAGAGATCTTCCCTCTGTCTGACACTGGGAGTGTGTGATGGGGTGTTGTAGAGAGAGCTTCAATCTATATATGTGATGGGACAGTGTGGGGAAGGAGCTTCACTCTGTGTCTGACCACGGAAGTGTGTGATGGGACAGTGTGGAGGGAGATTCACTGTGTCTGACCCCGGGAGTGTGTGATGGGACAGTGTGGAGGGAGATTCACTATGTGTCTGACCCTGGGAGTGTATGATGGGACAGTGTGGAGGGAGATTCACTCTGTGACTGACCCCGGGAGTGAGTGATGGGAAGGTGTGGAGGGAGATTCACTCTGTGTCTGACCCCGGGAGTGTGTGATGGGATGGTGTGGAGGGAGATCCACTCTGTGTCTGATCCGTGATATTGAACTTCAGGCAGGTAGTTCCCCTGTTGCCTGTAGTGGGGAGGTGAAAGGAGAGCGCGGGGAATCAGAGACACTCACCTGTCTTGTGAGAGGTCCCGTTTTTCTCCGAGGATCACGGGTAAGTCTCTTTCTTTTGCCACAATTCGCAGGGGGATTTCCTTTTCGTGCATTCTGGGATTTGGGATCCTCAAGCAGCCCTTGGAGGTAGTGACGAGGAGCTGCCTCCTCATTCATGCAGTTCCTGAGCTGTAGGGTCCAGCCTACAGTGCGATCAGGAGGGAGTACCAGTTCTTGGACCAAGGAACAATGAGGGTAGAGTGGGTACCTCCTGGTCAGGACAGGATGTGGGCTCGGCGGGCAGTTAGAAGGTCGGGTCGGGGGTCTAGTTCTGTGCAGTTTCCTGGGCCTGTGCCATCCTGGGGGAGGTGGTGAGGTTTAGGAGTTGAGTGAGGAATCTCAGTCCTGAAGTTGATACAGTTGACATGCATCGGCGGTGGTGGCTGGGTTTCCTGTGGGGATGGGGGGTGTTGGGGGTGGTCTGCTGGGTCCTGGGTAGTGTTGAGCCTTTCAAGTGTTACGGAGGGCAGAGAGCTCTGAAACAGACCCTGTGCTGGACTAACTGAGTTAATGGATATAATCCTCTTTCCACTGAGGTCGAGACAATAGAGAGCTTCCCTGAGTGAACGTCACCAACATCCTATTCTGGTACAACTATGCAGTTGTCACAGACAAGAAGCTCACGAACACGCCGAGTTAGCCGTGAAATTCAGTGTGTCCCTGTTGACCCTCACCAAATTTTACCGATGACCAGAGAAAGCTTCTGACCTGGATGCATCGCGCTCGATATAGGAACGGCTCTGCCCGTGATCGCAGGAAAGCGCAGAGAGTTGTGGACACAGCTCAGAACATCACAGAAACCAGTCTCCCCTCCAAATGGTTCAATTTAATAGAAACATAGAAAATAGGTGCAGGAGTAGGCCCTTCGGCCCTTCAAGCCTGCACCGCCATTCAGTATGATCATGGCTGATCATCCAACTCAGAACCCTGTACCTGCTTTCTCTCCATACCCCCTGATCCCTTTAGCCACAAAGGCCATATCTAACTTCCTCTTAAATATATCCAATGAACCGGCCTCAACTGTTTCCTGTGGCAGAGAATTCCACAGATTCACCACTCTCTGTGTGAAGAAGTTTTTCCTCATCTTGGTCCTAAAAGGCTTCCCCTTTATCCTTAAACTGTGACCCCTCGTTCTGGACTTCCTCAACATCGGAAACAATCTTCCTGCATCTAGCCTGTCCAATCCCTTTAGAATTTTATACATTTCAATAAGATCCCCCCTCAATATTCTAAATTCCAGTGAGTATAAGCCTAATCGATCCAGTCTTTCTTCATATGAAAGTCCTGCCATCCCAGGAAACAATCTGGTGAACCTTCTCTGTACTCCCTCTATGGCAAGAATGTCTTTCCTCAGATTAGGGGACCAAAACTGCACATAATATTCTAGATGCAGTCTCACCAGGGCCTTGTACAATTGCAGTAGAGCCTCCCTGCTCCTGTACTCAAATCCTTTTGCTATGAATGCCAACATACCATTTGCCTTTTTCACCACCTGCTGTACCTGCATGCCCACTTTCAATGACTGGTGCACAATGACACCCAGGTCTCATAGCATCTCCCCTTTTCCTAATCAGCCACTGTTCAGATAATAATCTGTTTTCCTGTTCTTGCAACCAAAGTGGATAACCTCACATTTATCCACATTAAATTGCATCTCCCATGGATTTGCCCACTCACCTAACCTATCCAAGACACCCTGCATCTTCTGAGCATCCTCCTCACAGCTAACACCGCCGCCCAGCTTCATGTCATCCACAAACTTGGAGACGCTGCATTTAATTCCCCCGTCTAAATCATTAATATATATTGTAAACAACTGGGGTCCCAGCACTGAGCCTTGTGGTACCCCACTAGTCACTGCCTGCCATTCTGTAAAGGTCCCATTTACTCCCACTCTTTGCTTCCTGTCTGCTAACCAATTCTCTATCCACATCAATACCATACCCCCAATACCGTGTGCTTTAAGTTTGCACACTAATCTCCTGTGTGGGACCTTGTCAAAAGCCTTTTGAAAATCTAAATATACCACATCCATGGCTCTCCCCTATCCACTCTACTAGTTACATCTTCAAAAAATTCTATAAGATTCATCAGACATGATTTTTCTTTCACAAATCCATGCTGACTTTGTCCGATGATTTCACCCCTTTCCAAATGTGCTGTTATCACATCTTTGATAACCGACTTTCCCCACCACCGATGTCAGACTAACCGGTCTATAATTCCCCGGTTTCTCTCTCCCTCCTTTGTTAAAAAGTGGGGTTACATTAGCCACCCTCCAATCCTCAGGAACTAATCCAGAATCTAAGGAGTTTTGAAAAATTATCACTAATGCATCCACTATTAATATCAGAGAATGTATACAGTATACAATCTGAAAGTCTTACACTTCACAGACACCCACAAAACAAGAAACCCCCAAGAACGGATGTTAGAAACATCAGATCCCCAAGGCCCCCCCCCCGACTTCGACACACAAACAGCAGAACGATCGCCCCTCCCCCTCCCTCTACCAGAGGACCAACTCGTGCACTCTGTCCACACTTCGGTAAAGCAGCCAGCGTAATCAAAACCCCTCTACCTCAGACATCCTCTCTTCTCCCCCCTCCCCTCCGATTGGGCAGGAGGTACAAAACCCTTAAAGCGTGTCCCACCAGGCTCAAGGACATCTCCTATCCCACTGTTGACCATTGAATGGTTCCCTTAAAAGATGGAGTTGTAACTTCACAATCTACCTTTGGTACATTGTCTGCCTGCACTGCACTTTCTCCGGAACTCCAACACTTCATTCTTCATTCGCTTATTGTTTTCGCTCGATGTACCAATAAGGTGAAATGATCTGTGTGATAAAGCATTTCACCGTACCCCAGTACCATGACAATCAAAACTAATTTTTCAATTTAAACACCTGACTAAACTAAATCCCCATCCCTTGCCTCTCCCCATCCCTCTGTACCCCCTGTTCCCATCCCTCCCTCTCCCCCCTCCCTCCCCCTCTCCCTGTCCTTTATAACAAGGGGAGTTGAGTATAGGAGCAAAGAGGTCCTTCTGCAGTTGTACAGGGCCCTGGTGAGATCCCACCTGGACTATTGTGTTCAGTTTTGGTCTCCAAATTTGAGGAAGGACATTCTTGCTATTGAGGGAGTGCAGCGTAGGTTCACGAGGTTAATTCTCGGGATGGCGGGACTGTCATATGTTGAAAGATTGGGGCGACTGGGCTTGTATACACTGGAATTTAGAAGGATGAGAGGGGTTCTGATTGAAACATATAAGATTATTAAGGGATTGGACACGCTGGAGGCAGGAAGCATGTTCCCGCTGATGGGTGAGTCCAGAACTAGAGGCCACAGTTTAAGAATAAGGGGTAGGCCATTTAGAACAGAGATACGGAAAAACTTTTTCACCCAGAGTTGTGGATCGATGGAATGCACTGCCTCAGAAGGCAGTGGAGGCCAATTCTCTGGATGCTTTCAAGAAAGAATTAGATAGAGCTCTTAAAGATAGCAGAGTCAAGGGATATGGGGAGAAGGCAGGAACAGGGACTGATTGTGGATGAACAGCCATGGTCAGATTGAAAGGTGGTGCTGGCTCGAAAGGCCAAATGCCCTTCTCCTGCACCTATTGTCTATTGTCTCTCCCACTCTCACCGTCCCTCCCACTCTCCCCGTCACTACCCCCTCATCCGCCTTATCTCTTTATTCCCATCCCGCCCTCCCTCCCTCTCTCTCTCCCATCCGTCCAGTGACTCCTTCTGTCACACTGTCTCACTCTCTTGATGGTTCTCTCCGAATTATTTCCAGTTCTCCCCTCTTGTCTCTCCATTCTCGCTCCCTGCCCTAACAGCTTCTTCTTTCTTCCTCTCTTCCTCCCTCCGCTCTCCTTCACTCCCTCCCTTCCCACTCTTTCCCACTTTCTCTCTCCCTCCTTTCCCCCGCCCCCCAAACATCACAACGTCACCATGCCTCGGTCCATTTGCATTGCCCTTCCCAGTACGGATCAGCAATGCGCTCCAACTCCTGGGAGCAGAGGCATTTTCTCAAACGGGGTGAATTCACCTCACCCGCTAACAGCTCTTCACCCTCCTATTTCTGTCCCACAGGTAACCTTCGAAGCTGAATTCGACATCGAAACTCCAGACTCAGAGGACAGGAATGTGAATTTCACCATCGTCTCTACCAGGTGCCTTCCCTCCACACCGTCCCATCACACACTCCCGGGGTCAGACACAGAGTGAATCTCCCTCCACACCATCCCATCACACATTCCCAGGGTCGGTCACAGAGTGAATCTCCCTCCACACACTCACGGGGTCAGACACAGAGTGAATCTCCCTCCACACTGTCCCATCACACATTCCCAGGGTCGGTCACAGAGTGAATCTCCCTCCACACACTCCCGGGGTCAGACACAGAGTGAATCTCCCTCCACACCGTCCGATCACACACTCCCGTGGTCAGACACAGAGTGAAGCTCCCTCCACACCGTCCCATCACACACTCCCGGGATCAGACACAGAGTGAATCTCCCTCCACACTGTCCCATCACACACTCACGGGGTCAGACACAGAGTGAATCTCCCTCCACACTGTCCCATCACACATTCCCGGGGTCAGACACAGAGTGAATCTCCCTCCACACCGTCCCATCACACACTCCCGGGGTCAGACACAGAGTGAATCTCCCTCCACACCGTCCCATCACACACTCCCAGGGTCAGATATAGACTGAATCTCCCTCCACACCGTCCCGTCACACATTCCCGGGGTCAGACACAGAGTGAATCTCCCTCCACACCGTCCCATCACACACTCCCAGGGTCAGACACAGAGTGAATCTCCCTCCACACTGTCCCATCACACACTCCTGGGGTCAGACACAGAGTGAATCTCCCTCCACACTGTCCCATCACACATTCCCGGGGTCAGACACAGAGTGAATCTCCCTCCACACCGTCCCATCACACATTCCCGGGGTCAGACACACAGTGAATCTCCCTCCACACCGTCCCATCACACACTCCCACGGTCAGATATAGACCGAATCTCCCTCCACACCGTCCCATCACACATTCCCAGGATCAGACACAGAGTAAATCTCCCTCCACACTGTCCCATCACACACTCCCAGGGTCAGATACAGAGTGAATCTCCCTCCACACTGTCCCATCACACACTCCCAGGGTCAGACACAAAGTGAATCACCCTCCACACCGTCCCATCACACATTCCCAGGGTCAGACACAGAGTGAATCTCCCTCCACACCGTCCCATCACACACTCCCAGGGTTCAGACACAGAGTGAATCTCCCTCCACACCGTCCCATCACACACTCCCAGGGTCAGACACAGAGTGAATCTCCCTCCACACCGTCCCATCACACATTCCCGGAGTCAGACACAGAGTGAATCTCCCTCCACACCGTCCCATCACACACTCCCAGGGTCAGATATAGACTGAATCTCCCTCCACACCGTCCCATCACACACTCCCAGGGTCAGACACAGAGTGAATCTCCCTCCACACCGTCCCATCACACACTCCCAGGGTTCAGACACAGAGTGAATCTCCCTCCACTCTGTCCTATCACACACTCCCGGGGTCAGACACAGAGTGAATCTCCCTCCACACTGTCCCATCACACACTCCCAGGGTCAGATACAGAGTGAATCTCCCTCCACACTGTCCCATCACACACTCCCAGGGTCAGACACAGAGTGAATCTCACTCCACACCGTCCCATCACACATTCCCGGGGTCAGACACAGAGTGAATCTCCCTCCACACCGTCCCATCACACACTCCCGGCTTCAGACACAGAGTGAATCTCCCTCCACACCATCCCATCACACACTCCCGGGGTCAGACACAGAGTGAATCTCCCTCCACACCGTCCCATCACACACTCCCAGGGTCAGATATAGACTGAATCTCCCTCCACACAGTCTCATCACACTCTCCCGGGGTCAGACACAGAGTGTATCTCCCTCCATACTGTCCCATCACACACTCCCGGGGTCAGACACAGTGTGAATCTCCCTCCACACTGTCCCATCACACACTCCCAGGGTCAGACACAGAGTGAATTTCCCTCCACACTGTCCCATCACACACTCCCGGGGTCAGACACAGAGTGAATCTCTCTCCACACCGTCCTATCACACACTCCCAGGGTCAGACACAGAGTGAATCTCCCTCCACACCGTCCCATCACACACTCCCGGGTTCAGACACAGAGTGAATCTGCCTCCACACCGTCCCATCACACACTCCCGGGGTCAGACAGAGTGAATCTCCCTCCACACCGTCCCATCACACATTCCCAGGGTCGGTCACAGAGTGAATCTCCCTCCACACTGTCCCATCACACACTCCCGGGGTCAGACACAGAGTGAATCTCCCTCCACTCTGTCCCATCACTCACTCCCGGGGTCAGACACAGAGTGAATCTCCCTCCACACCGTCCCATCACACACTCCTGGGGTCAGATAGAGGGTGAAGCTCCTTCCAACCCATCTCATCACTCATGCAAAGGGCATGAGTACAGTTTAGATATACAATGTAAGAAAGTATTTTGTGTTGTACTAACATTTTCCATCCTTTTACCACCCTCCTCTTCCACCATCTTCTCACCAACCCTCTCACACCCCATCACACCCCCTCTCATCTCCCCCTCACCCCCACTCCCTTTTTGACTCCTCCTCTCAAACCCTACTCCCCCTCAAACCTCACTCCCCCTCAAATCCCACTACCCCCTCAAACCCCTCTCCCTCTCAATCCCTACTCCGCCTCAAACCCCTCTCCCCCAAACACCTCTCCCTCTCAATTCCTACTCCCCCTCTCAAACCCCTCTGTTCCCCCTCTCAAACCTCATTCTCCCCCTTAAACCCCACTCTCAACTCCCACTCCCTCCTCTCACCCCCTCTTTCCCATTCTCTCACTCTCCCCTCTCCCGCCTCCCCCTCCCCTACTTCCTCCTCAGCCAATCACCACACCATATCACCAACGAGAGTACCTTCTCCCGACAGATTGTTCTCCGTTATGCTGCTGATGTCAGCGCCGCCCAGTGAGTCTCTCTCTTTCCCTCAGACCCCGCCTATCCTTCAATACCCCCTCCCTCCCCTTCACCACTTCCCATCTCTGAAAGTCAGACCCTTCTCCAGCCTCCTCTCGAGGGAGGAAGTTCTAACATGGTCCCAAGGTGACAGGAAATCTCCACTAGCCTTGTAAATGTCCCATCCCTCCATATCTGTAATTGCCCTCCCCCAGGAAAGGGAACTCCCACCCCAGCCCCCTCCTGGCAGAGGCATTTCAGTCTGGTCCCAGCTGATACAAGCCTTGACTGTCCAGCACCGACCCCTTCCTATTCTGAGACTTAACCTCCCAAACTGTGGATTCAATCCGTCTCCCCTCTCCCCGTTTCTGTGACTGTCCAAACCTCTGAAGATCCGAAATGTTTCTACCCAGCTTTTCCAATCTTTATATGACATTACCTTTCTGCCCTCCTCTCTTTCCCAATCTCCCCCTCCCCAACACCTCTCCCCAACCACCCCCTCCCCAACAACCCTCCCAAACACCCCCTCCCCAACACCCCCTCCCCAAACACCCCTCCCCAACACCCCTCCCCAAACACCCCTCCCCAACACCCCTCCGCAACACCCCTCCGCAACACCCCTCCCCAACGCCCCCTCCCCAACCACCCCCTCCCCAAATCTCCCTCCCCAACACCCCTCCCCAACTACCCCCTCCCCAAATCTCCCTCCCCAACACCCCCTCCCCATCCTTCCCCCTTTTTGCCATTTTTTCCCCTTCCTCTAACCCTTGAATCCTCCCCCACATTCCCCCCTCCCCAATCTCCTCTTTCTAACCCCTTCACCCAATCACTCCCCCCATCTCCCTGTCCCCAGGCTGAATTTCACCAGACATGCCCATTTCACCCTGGGACAGCAAGAGGTCCAGTTGGTCAAACACGCATACCAGGTGAGTCTAATGTACCCCCCCACCTGAATTTGCCCCATTGGGCTTCCATTTTGAGTCACATTTCCCTCTTTTGCACCACATGTCAATTTTTGAGAGTTGACTCCTTGGGCAAACATTTTGAGCAAAATTTCTCTGAGGGTGCTTGTTTTGAGCTATGTTTGTGCCGTGATTGTCTATTTTGTGCTTGTTTACGCCCTTGGGTGACTATTTTGAACTGTTTTTACCCCATCGAGCATTCAGCTTAAGGCAGCTTTGCCCCCTCACTGGTCCATTTTGAACTACATTTGCCCCTCAGTAGTTAATACTGAGATATTTATGAGACATTTTGACCCAGGTTTACTTCCTCAGGAGGTTATCAAAACCTGCCCCCATCGACACTCATCAGTTTTTACCGATGCACCACCGAAAGCATCCGATTCAGATCCATCGCGGCTCGGTATGGCAACTGCTCCGCCTGTGACCGCAGAGAGTTGTGGTCGCAGCTCAGCACATCACCGAAACCAGCCCCCAACCCCTCCATGGACTCTGTCTACGCTTCCCACTGCCCCAGCAAAGCAGCCAGCACAATCAATCACAACCATCCCGGACAGTCTCTCTTCTCCCCCTCCCATCGGGCAGAAGATACAAAAGCCTGAAAGCACGTCCCACCAGGACCGATGACAGCTTCTACGGTGCTGCTGTAAGATTATTGACAATCCAATCCCCTTGTACAGTAAGAATGATTTCAACCTCACTATCTACCTCATCGTGGCCTCTGCAACTCGTCTGCCTGCACTGCACTTTCTCCGTAACTGTAACACTTTATTCTGCCTTCTGCTTTTGATTTTCCCCTGCACTACCTTGTTACGCTGATGTGGTGACCAGATCTGTACAGACTGCGTGCAGAACAAAGCGTTTCACTGTATCTATGATAACAAAAAGCCAATTCCAATTCCTTTAGAAGCCATATTTACTCCACTGTACATTTTGAGCCGTTTCTCTCCCTCAGACGTTTTTGAGCTAGATTTGCCCCTCGTCTCCATTTCCCACCTTCGGCATCCATTTTAAGTCAGATTTGCCTCTGACTCTTGGGTAGGGAGGTTACAGGGGAGGACCCAGCTCATAAAATGTCCCCTCTTCCTATCCCTGAACTGTGGGGCCTCTGAGGCACCAGGTAAACCCCTCACCAGCACGACACAGAAAGATCCCATTGCGAGCTGGGATGGTGTGGGAGGGGCTGGGGAGCACCAAGGGTCAGTGAAGTACTAACTCTCTTCCTTCCCACCACCACACTGGATGCCCCTCCCATTCCAGGTGAAAAACTCAGGGAGGTGGCCCCTCCCTATCGTGGTGACCTTCTCCATCCCAGTGGGAACTGGGACCCACCCTATATGGAATGTCACTGCGTCCGAGAGAAGCTCGGTGAGTCAAGGGGCGGGATGGGTCATCACACACGACATCCTGGAGTCCCTCCCTGTCTCCACCCTCCCTCCTCACCCCAACACACTCCCCCGCTCTCCACTCTCTCACCCACTCTCCCCCTCACTCCCTCACACTCTCCCTGGGATGGGTCATCACACACGACATCCTGGAGTCCCTCCCTGTCTCCACCCTCCCTCCTCACCCCAACACACTCCCCCGCTCTCCACTCTCTCACCCACTCTCCCCCTCACTGCCTCACACTCTCCCTGGGATGGGTCATTGCACACGACATCCTGGAGTCCCTCCCTGTCTCCACCCTCCCCTCCCTCTCTCCCTCCTCACCCCAACACACTCCCCCGCTCTCCACTCTCTCACCCACTCTCCCCCTCACTCCCTCACACTCTCCCTGGGATGGGTCATTACACACGACATCCTGGAGTCCCTCCCTGTCTCCACCCTCCCTCCTCACCCCAACACACTCCCCTGCTCTCCACTCTCTCACCCACTCTCCCCCTCACTCCCTCACACTCTCCCTGGGATGGGTCATCACGCACGACATCCTGGAGTCCCTCCCTGTCTCCACCCTCCCCTCCCTCTCTCCCTCCTCACCCCAACACACTCCCCCGCTCTCCACTCTCTCACCCACTCTCCCCCTCACTCCCTCACACTCTCCCTGGGATGGGTCATCAAACACGACATCCTGGAGTCCCTCCCTGTCTCCACCCTCCCTCCTCACCCCAACACACTCCCCCGCTCTCCACTCTCTCACCCACTCTCCCCCTCACTGCCTCACCCAGGCGCTCTCACTTTTTTTCTGTGTGGTGTGTGTGTGTGAACAATACCCTCTCTCTTTCCACACAGAATCCCATCTCGACCTGCCTGCCTGCCTCACAGAATCGTGTGTCCGTGCGGTCCTCCTCCCACAATTTCATGGAATCCTATCTTCTCCCGGTAATGTTCAACTTTCTGTTATTCCTCAGTGTATGAGGGTAGACGTCGTGAATGGTGGGAGGTATCGAGGGACAGAGGGATTTTGATGTATAAGGGTAGGTCAGACACTGACTGGTGGGGAGTGTCGAAGGGAGGAGGGACCGCGTTCTTTCAGGAGAGGGCACCCATCGAAAGCTGTACGGTTTCACACTCACACCTTTTCTGCTCCGCACTCTGCTGACAGGACTGTGGGATTGCACTGTGCCTGGAGATTCGGTGTCAGGTTAAGAGTCTGAAGGAGGGTTTGGCTATTATTTTCGACGTGGAAGGGAAGGTGATGGGATCAGTTGTAGCTGAGGTAAGGTCCTGCAGTCCACCATTGCCCCCACCTTTCCCTCACCCACCCTCTCCTCCCCTCCTCAACATCTCACTCTCCCCTCCCCTCCATCCTTTTTCCCACACTGCCACACCAACCCCTCATCCCCCTCTCGTTCTCTCCCCTACCCAGCCACCTCCTCCCTTGGGAGTGGCAATGGAAAGGAGGAGCCCTCACCCTCGTCCCACCCCACCAGCACTCCCATCTCACTCTGTTACCCCACAGATTCACCAGGGGGGCCGCCTGGGGCTGTGGAGCAGGATCGAGGTGGGATTTGACAAGACGTGGTTTGCAGACCGATCGCCAGGAGACGCACACTTCCGACAGGCGGTGGTGAGAGACCGGTATCCGGCAGAGGGAGGGGCTCACGGAGATGGGGAGGGCTGACGGGGTCAAGGAGGGGTGTAAAGGAGGCAGGGTGACAGAGATGGGGAGGGGAGGGGTGTGGGTGCCTGAGATGGGGAGGGGTGAGGGTGACGGAGATGAAGGGATGTGGGTGACGGAGATGAAGGGGTGTGGGTGACGGAGACGGGAGGGATGTGGGTGACGGAGATGAAGGGCTGTGAGTGACAGAGACGGGGAGGGGTGTGGGTGACGGAGATGGGGAGGGGTGTGGGTGACGGAGATGAGGGAGGGGTGTGGGTGGCGGAGATGAAGGGGTGTGGGTGACGGAGATGAAGGGGTGTGGGTGACGGAGATGGGAAGGGTGTAGGTGACGGAGATGGAGGGGTGTGGGTGACGGAGATGGGAAGGGTGTGGGTGACGGATGATGGGAAGGGTGTAGGTGACGGAGATGGGAAGGGTGTAGGTGACGGATGATGGGAAGGGTGTGGGTGACGGAGATGAAGGGGTGTGGGAGACGGAGATGAAGGGGTGTGGGTGACGGAGATGAAGGGGTGTGGGTGACGGAGATGGAGGGGTGTGGGTGACGGAGATGGGAGGGGTGTGGGTGACGGAGATGGGAGGGGTGTGGGTGACGGAGATGGGAAGGGTGTAGGTGACGGAGATGAAGGGGTGTGGGTGACGGAGATGGGAAGGGTGTGGGTGACGGAGATGGAGGGGTGTGGGTGACGGAGATGAAGGGGTGTGGGTGACGGAGATGGAGGGGTGTGGGTGACGGAGATGGGAGGGGTGTGGGTGACGGAGATGGAGGGGTGTAGGTGACGGAGATGGAGGGGTGTAGGTGACGGAGATGGAGGGGTGTAGGTGACGGAGATGGAGGGGTGTGGGTGACGGAGATGAAGGGGTGTGGGTGACGGAGATGGGAGGGGTGTGGGTGACGGAGATGAAGGGGTGTGGGTGACGGAGATGGAGGGGTGTGGGTGACGGAGATGGGAGGGGTGTGGGTGACGGAGATGGAGGGGTGTAGGTGACGGAGATGGGAAGGGTGTGGGTGACGGAGATGAAGGGGTGTGGGTGACGGAGATGGGAAGGGTGTAGGTGACGGATGTTGGGAAGGGTGTAGGTGACGGAGATGAGGGAGGTTGTAGGGGATGGTGGGGGGTCATGGAGATGGGAGGATTGTAAGGGAGGGTGGGGGCATGGAGATGGGAGGGGTATAGCAGAGGAAGTAGGTGACAGAGACAGGGAGGGTGGGTGTCATGGGGACGGGGAGGGGTGTAGGGGAGAATGTGGACACAGAGACGGGGAGGTGTTAGGGGTGTGGTGGGGACCACTGGGATAATGAGGGACTTGGATCCAGTGTCGAGTGGACCTCCCCTCTCCCCAGCCCTCCCTCACTGCTGCCCCATCCTCTGCCCCACAGGTGGTGACAGACATCGAAGTGAACCCAAATGTTTCGCTGGCCCCTCTCATCGCTGGCGGCACAATTGGAGGCCTACTCCTGCTCACACTCGTCGTCTTTGCCCTCTTCAAGGTGGTTCTGATTTCCTGTATGTCCATGTCTGTCAAGGGTGTGTCCCACCTGTTTGCCCTGGGTACTCGTGGTTAAAGGGACATAGATCAGAGTAGAGTGGCTTATAACTTGGGGGAGAAGTCCTGACTTTCAAATATAGACCAAGTGCATCTGTTGACAAAACGCTGTGGTGAAACATTGGTTGACCTCAGCCATTTTGACAGTCAACAAAGTGATGCGTGCGTAATCGTAAAAACATTGGAAACATAGAATCCTGAGGGATTTTGTAAACAAGTAGGGCAGAAGCTCACAGGAAACATCTACTGTTTAATGGATTTTGACTGAGAGGGGTAGGGCAAGTGAATTAAACACTTAATGGTCCTGACTGATCTTGGCCAGTTGAGGAAGCGACTACTGCAAGTGATAAGAACCTTTGTGGGAGACATCTGTGTTCCTGGAGTCTTTCACCACTTTATCATGCAGAGGGAAAGCCTCACAGTCAAACAAGCTGAGGGGAAACATCTGCAAGCGTTAAGGCCTCTGACAGTTATTTCAGTGGTGAGAGCAAGTAGTCAGGAAAGATTACACAAAATATTTGAAGTCCAAGGGAGTTTCGATAGTCTGGTGAGCGGGGAGAGCAAGTAATCAGGAAGGGTGGGAGAAATATTTAAAAAGCCCCTGGGGTGTGCGGAATCGACAAAGCAGGGAGAGGAAGTAGTGGAGATCCATGGTTAAGAAGGTTGTGTCTCAGTTCAATGAGGACACACCTGGAACAACCAGCTACTGTTCCTCTCCCCTTGTTCAGGGATGGGGGAGTGGATAGACCGGTCCGATCGAACAGGTGGGCTCATCGCACAATGGAGCTTGGAAAGGCTAGGGGGACAGCGAGTCACGGGAGGGTGGGGGTAGGGGAAGGTAGTTACAGAAACGGAGGGGTGTGGGGAAAGAAAGAAGTCACAGAGGGTGTGGGGAAGAGGAGAAAGAGGTGGGATGGGGGTGATAGTGATGCAGAGGGGTGTGGGTGTTAGGGTGGGGGATTCTGGCAGAGTCTGACCCTACCCTCTCCTTCCCTCCAGTTTGGGTTCTTTAGGCACTCCATGGACTCTGGCGACACTGGACGAGAGAGACTGGGGTCCGGGGATGAGGCAGAGTCTGCGGCCGAATGAGCAGGAGAAGTGAGGGGGTGTGGAGATCAGACGGAAGACCCTCCCTCTGTCCTCTGTGTCACTGCTGTGCTGGATTGGGGAGAAGGGGCACAGCACATCAGAACGAGAGGATTAATTCGGGGTCACCTGCATCCTCCCCTCCCCTTCGACCTACCCATTCTCCCTTACTCCTCTCTCTCTCTGCCTCCTTCGACCTTTTACCTGCCTCACACTGGCCCCATCCTCTCCTCCCCTTCACCCTCCCTCTCCTCCCCTCCCTCCCACAACCTTCTAGTCTCCTACCCTCACTCCGCCACTACTCTCTCTTAGCTGTTCCTCCTCTGTCTGTGCCCTCCCCCTCTCTCCCACCACTCCTGCCCTTCTTCCACACCCTTTCCCTGGCCCTCCCCCACACACTCCTCCCTCTCCCCCGTCCAGACACTTCCCCACCTTTTCATATCCCATTCTCCCATACCCCTTTCCCAAACCACGCCCTCTTCTGCCTCTCCCCACTCCCATCACCGCCTATTCCACTCTCCTCCTTTACCCCTGCCCCACCCCCCCCCCCAAGATTTGAATAAACACACAGGAGACACTCCTCTGGTTGTGATGCAGTTTTATTGACAGTACAGCTCCCCCTCCCATCCGCTCTGTGTCCTGCCCCACCCTCGAGAGGCCGGAGAGTCGGGGTTCGAGTGCTCGACCCAGACTGAGTGGTTCAGGCTTTGGGCTGGCGATCTGAAGGCCGTTAGTTCGAGCCTCAGCGTGTGTGTCCTTGAGCGAGGCACTGCTCCTGCACGGGTACAGGATGGACGAGACGAGACGAGACGAGCTCCTTCCCGGCCCCCAGCAGCGTGGGACATCCTGGAGCAGAGAGGTGGGTGCGGGAGAATCTCCAGAGCAAGAAAGCATTGCGCTTAAGCAAGATTACACACACGTCTACCTAACACGGAGCTGGGGAGCGAGGTGAGCACAAAGTCACGATGCCGGCAGGAGACGGCGAAGGGGTGCAGGGTATCTCGCAGCCTTTCTCGCTCACTCCGCGGATCCCATCACCCCTCTCACTTCTTCCCGGCGCCGGGGTAGGAGCACTTCCCAGAAGGGCAGCCTGTGGAGAGGGCAGAGGGTCAGCAAGCTCACTTAGGCTGAGGAGGCTCTGATGGGGGCCCGGGGAGCAGGAGGGGACAGGCAAAGGCAGGTTGGAAGGGTGGTGAACACATGGCAAGATCCCAGAGGGAGAGTGGAAGTGCGAGCAAATCTTTTCCGCATAAGTTTGGTCGACTCTACTGCCTCACTCGCCCCCCCCTCTCTCCCCTCCCTCTCTCCCTCCTCTCCATCTCTCTCTCTCCCCATCCCCCCCTCTCTCCCCCCTCCCTCTCTCCCTCTGCGCCTCCTTCCCCACCTCTGTCCCACACTCACTGTAGCCTCCCTGGAGTCCGTACTGGGGCTGTACCAATCCATATGGGGCTTGACCTGGGCCTGAAAGGGCAAAGGGAAAAGGTGGATACAAACAGTAAACAACAATGTCCACCCCCTGGGTCCAGGCATTGATCGACACACTGTCACCTACCCCACTCGGGCATACCGTCCTCTCCCTTCTGCCCTGCCCCCAGAGATGGGGTGCCGAACGCACCATCCTGCCCAGCCCTCCAATCCTCCCCCAGGGACGGAGCATCTTGCACACCATTGTTTCCCCACCCTCTGAACATACTGATAGTCAATATTTCACCTAAAGTAGGCTGAACGTCCTGTACAACAGTTGTGATGAGCAACCATTCTTCTTTGGTAAAACTCTCCCGACACGTATGCTGAGAGACAGGATGCCCAGAGATCCCTTCACTAAAAGCACTTCTAAGGAACTATTTCTCTTCCCATTTTCTCTTCTCCTTCCTCCGCATCCCCTGATGGGTTTAGTCCATTCACTCCACATCCACCCCATTCCCCTCCCTCATCTACAGGTCAGGAGTGTGTCGGAACATTCCCCTTTACCCTGGGCAGGGTGGGTCCATTCACTCCACATCCACCCCATTCCCCTCCCTCATCTACAGGTCAGGAGTGTGACGAGCACTCCCCACTTCCCGGGTGGGGTTGATTCATGCACTGCCAATTACCTCTGCTTCGTCTGTTGGTCAGGGGCATTCACAGTAAATCATTGATCAAAGTACAATAATACACAACCCTGAGATTAATTTTCTTGTGGGCACACTGCATAGAATAATAACCGTAACAGAATCAGTGAAAGACTGCAGCAACTTGGGTGTTCAACCAAAGTGCAAATAAAAAAGAAAAACAATAATAAATAAATAAATAAATAAATAAGCAGGCGTGAGGTGAAGAGCCCTTGAATGTGACTCCATGGGCTATAGGAACATTTCAGGGATGGGGCAAGTGAAGTTGTCCCCTTTGGTTCAAGAACTAAATGGTAATCACCATCCCTGAACCTGGTGGTTTAGGTCCTGACACTCTGTACCCCCTTCCTGATGGCAGCAGCGAGAGAGGTCCTGGGTGGTGGGGAGGGCTTTACTGGGCCGTATCCACTACTTTTTGTAGGATCTTCCATTCAAGGGTAATGGTGTTTACATACCAGGCTGTGATGTATCCAGTCAACATGCTCTCCACCACACACCTACAGAAGTTTGTCAAAGTTTTAGATGTAGAATCTCTGCAAACGAAGGAAGTAGAGGTGCTGCCGTGATTTCTTCGTAATACGGGTCCTCTGAAATGTAACACCCAGGAATTTAAAGTTGCAGACCTCTGATCCCCCGATGAGGACGGACTCATGGACCTCTGATTTCCTTCTCCTGAATCGGCTGCGTGGTCTTTCTGACATTGAGTGAGAGGTTGTCGTGGCACCACTCAGCCAGATTTTCAATCTCCCTCCCTCCTATAAGTTGATTCGTCACCACCTTTGATTCGACCAATGACAGCGGTGTCAGCAAAGTTAAATATGGCATTCGAGCTGTGCTTAGCCACACAGTCATAGAGTGAGTAGAGCAGGGGACTAAGCACAAAGCTTTGTGCAAACCCCTGGGTTGATGGAGATTGTGGAGGAGATGTTGTTGCCAATCTGAACAGACAGGAGTCTGCAAGTGAGGAAATCAAGGATCCAATTACACAAGGAGGTATTGAGGCCAAAGTCTTGAAGCTTCTTGATTATTTTTGAGGGGATGATAGGATTGAATGCCAAGCTGTAGTCGATAAAGAGCATCCCGATATATGCATCTTTGCTGTCCGGATATTCCAGGGTTGAGCAGACCTGTTTTGTCCGATTGGCAAATTGGAGCGGATCCAAGTCGCTTCACAGGCTGGAATTGAAATGTTTCATGAAGTAGGGAGTGAGACGGGACACACCCCACTATCCCAGGATATTGCAACTCAATCAGCCCGTTATAGGAAAGGGGTGTGGGGAGTTTGAGAGAGTGCAGAAGTGTTTCACCAGGGTGGACAAGCTTTGGTTGTTTTCTCTGGAGCGATGGAAGCTGAGGAGAGATCTGAGAGGTTTGTAGGATTAAGAGAGGCATAGATACATCTGGTACTTTCCCTCTGGAGTCGAAATGTCCAATGTCAGAAGGTATATGTATAAGATGAGAGGTTAGAGGAGATGTGTTTATACGAAGACTGGTGATAGCCTGGGGGGGTGGTGGAGGACAAGTGTTAAAGAGACTCTCGGATGTGCGGGGAATGGAAGCAGAAGAGATTTGTTTAGTTAGGGGTTTGATTCCTAGTTTCATTAATTCAGCATGACATTGTGGGGCAAAGGGCTGTCCCTGTGCTGTTCCGCATTTACTGAGGCAGGAGGAGAGGCTGGTTTCTGGGATGGCTGAGCTGTGTCCACAGCTCTCTGCGGTTGTGGCCGAGCAGTTGCCGTACTGAGCTGCGATGGATCTAGATCAGATGGTTCTGTGGTGAGTCAGTAAAAACTAATGAGGGTCAATGGAGACTTGCTGAATTTATTTAGCCTCCTGAGGGAGTGGGGCAGTTGCGTCTAGGTGGCTGGACATGGACGGGCTGTTGGTGATGTCCACCCTCTGGGAAGCTGTCACCACAGTGTAAACTGGAGCATGGGCATTAACTCAGTCCAGTATAGGATTGTGGGCCGAAGGGCCTGTTTCTGTGTTCTGTAGTCTCCATAACACGCAAGAGGTTTGACTCGACCCAGGACACAACAGACCCTCAATGGGAAGCTCACCCACCTCCACCAACACAGAGTCTGACCCACCTCCAAGACCAACACTCCTTACTCAGCCCCTCTCCGAGGGCGACAGAAGCTTACAGACCCCCTGGAAGTTGCCCTCTGAACCCTCACCCCATCCCAAGTGCAAAGTATCTCACCCTACCTTCACCATCACCCTGATTGCACTGTGGGGTGGATCCCATCTCCCCCTGCCCAACAGAACAGTGGTTCATTGAGGAAGCAGCCCCACCCTGGGGCAACTAGGGTGGGGCGAGGCCTGTACAGTGCATATCCCATAAAAACGCAGTACAGGCCTCTCACCGACCTTTTGACCTACTCTAAGATCCATCTGACCGTTTCCTCCTACATTGCCCTCAGCTTTTTTCAATCATACATGGGCCTACCTAAGAGTCTCTGAAATGTCCTTGATGGATCTGCCTGTCCCACTATCCCTGTCAGCACCTTCCACACACCCACCACTCTGAGTAAAACAAAAACCTACCTCTGATATCCCCCCCTATACTTTCCTCCAATCACCTTAAAGTTATCCTCCCTCACATCAGTCATTTCCACCCAAGGAAAAAGTCTCCGGTTATCCACTGTGGGCCTCTTATCATCTTGCACACCTCTATCAAGTCATCTCTCATCCTCCTTTCATCCAGAGAGAGAAGCCATCGCTCACTCAACAGACCGAACAGCATCCTGGTAAATCTCTCCCTAAAGCTTCCACGTGCTTCCTATAAGTGAGGCGACCAGAAAGTAACAGAGTCCATTTGGCCCGAGTATGATATCCTTTCAGTCACACCTGATTTTTATTGACCAACCCTTCTCCCCATGATCCTCAACCCCTTTACCAGTACCAATGACTTGGCCTCCACAGCCATGTGTGACAGTGAAATCCATAGATTCACCACCCTCTGGCAGAGGAAATACCCCATCTCTGGTCCGATTACTGGGTGATGGGTTGGGGATACATTTCTACCAAAGGAGTTGTAAGGCGCTCCATCCTTCTGCTAGCCTGCAGGTCACCCCTGGGCAAGGTGTAGCACCTGTTTATCACCCCCCCCCCCACCTCCCCGATCAGGTTTGCATGCAGCCATGGGAGCAGCTGGTGCATATTACAGGTCCTGGTTATATGACCACTGATGCCAAGCAGACTATCTCTGGAGAGTATTGAAAATGGCCGTGGTCACCCATCCTGTAGAGACACTGCCCAGAGGAAGGCAATGGAAAACTCTGCCAGGACAGCCATGGTCATGGATAAGACCGTAACTACCCACATCAATACGACAGCACATAATGATGATTATGAGGGTCTGCATGGCTTTGTGAGGGGCAGGTCATACTGTACCTCATGAGGCTGGTTGACTTTTTTCAAGGAGATCCCAAAACAAATTGATGACGGTAGAGTAGTGGATGTGCTGTGTGGGTTTAGTAAAGGGTTTTTATGAGGTTCCCCATGGTTGGCTTATTCAGAAAGACAAGAGCATAGGGATCCAGGAAAGCTCGGCTACGTAGAGTCTGGATAAGCTCACCCAGACGGTGGTTGTAGACGCTACGTATTCTACCAGGTCGGTGACTTAGTGATGTCTGGGACCACTGCCCTGTGGTTTTTATGACTGACTTGGATGAAGTTCAAAGTAAATTAGGAGAGTTGGTAATTTTGCAATTAACACAAAGGTTGGGGGTGTTGTGGACAGTGTAGAAGGTTGTTGTAGGTTACTATGGGACATTGATATGATGCAGAGCTGGGCTGAAAGGTGGCAGATGGAGTTCAACCGAAGAAATGTAAAGTGATTCACCTTGGATGGTCGAATTAGAAGGCAGAGTTCAGGGTTAATGGCAGGACTCTGCAGCGTGGAGGAACGGGGGGGATCCAGGGGTCCATAAATCCCTCAAAGTTGCTGGGGGTGTTAAACTTATGATATATTACCCTTCAGTAGTTGAGGGATTGAGTTCAAGAGCCATGAGGTTACATTGCAGCTCTCTAAACCCCTAGTTAGACCAGAGGAAAACTGTGTGAAGTTCGGTTGCCTCATTATAGGAAGGATGTGGAAGCTTTAGAGAGGGAGCAGAGGAGATTTACCAAGGTGCTTCATGAATTAGAGAGCATGTCTTTTAAGGATTGGTTGAGTGAGCTGGGGCTTTTCTCTTTGGAGCAAAGGAGGATGAGAGGTGACTTAACAAAGGCAGACAAGATAGTGAGAGGCAGAATTGGAGTGGAGAGCCAGACACTTCTTTCCGGGCAGCAATGACAAACAACAGAGGACATCCAGATGAGTGGAAGAGAGTTTATGAGAGAGATCAGAGATATGTTTATTATCTATACAGAGAGTGGTGGGTGTGTGGAACACACTGCCAAGGATGGTGGTAGAGGCAGATACATTAGGGACAATTAAGACACTCTTAGAAAGGCAGCTGATTGAAAGTAAAATGGCGCGTTATACAGGATGGAAGGGTTAGATTGATCTCAGGGAAGGTTAAGGGGTAGCATAACATCATGGGCTGAAGGGCCTGTGTTGGACTGTTACGAGTTTTAAAGGGACATCTCTTCATCCTCAGGTTCTAGATTGTTGCACAGCCCACACGAGGAAATCTGCAGATGCTGGAAATTCAAACAACAACACACACAAAATGCTGGTGGAACACAGCAGGCCAGGCAGCATCTATAGGGAGAAGCGCTGTCGGCGTTTCGGGCCGAAACCCTTCGTCAGGACTAACCGAAAGGAAAGATAGTAAGAGATTTGAAAGTAGTGGGGGGAGGGGGAAATGCGAAATGATAGGAGAAGACCGGAGGGGGTGGGATGAAGCTAAGAGCTGGAAAGGTGATTGATGAAAGTGATACAGAGCTGGAGAAGGGAAAGGATCATGGGACGGCAGGCCTCAGGAGAAAGAAAGGGGTGGGGGAGCACCAGAGGGTGATGGAGAACAGGCAAACAACTAAATATGTCAGGGATGGGGTAAGAAGGGGAGGAGGGGCATTAACGGAAGTTAGAGAAGCCACTGTTCATACCATCAGGTTGGAGGCTACCCAGACGAAATACAAGGTGCTGTTCCTCCAACCTGAGTGTGGCTTCATCTTGACAGTAGAGGAGGCCATGGATAGACATATCAGAATGGGAATGGGACGTGGATTTAAAATGTGTGGCCACTGGGAAATCCTGCTTTCTCTGGCGGACTGAGCGTAGGTGTTTAGCGAAATGGTCTCCCAGTCTGCGTCAGGTCTCACCAATATATAAAAGGCCACACTGGGAGCACCGGACGCAGTATACCACACCAGCCGACTCACAGGTGAAGTGTCGCCTCACCTGGAAGGACTGTCTGGGGCCCTGAATGGTGGTGAGGGAGGAAGTGTAAGGGCAGGTGTAGCACTTGTTCCGCTTAAAAGGATAAATGCCAGGAGGGAGATTGGTAGGAAGGGATTGGGGGGGACGAGTGGACAAGGGAGTCGCATAGGGAGCGATCCCTGCGGAAAGCAGAAAGGTGGGGGAGGGAAAGATGTGCTTGGTAGTGGGATCCCGTTGGAGGTGGCGGAAGTTACAGAGAATTATACGTTGGAGCTGGAGGTTGGTGGGGTGGTAGGTGAGGACAAGGGGAACCCTATCCTGAGTGGGGAGGCGGGCAGATGTACGGGAAATGGGAGAGGTGTGTTTGAGAGCAGAGTTGATGGTGGAAGAAGGGAAGCCCCTTTGTTTAAAAAAGGAAGACATCTCCTTCATCCTGGAATGAAAAGCCTTAGCCCAGCTCATTTGTACTGATCCTCAGCTTATCCCACTTGTCTACATTTGGTCCATATCCTCTGAAACTTTCCCATGACCCTGTCCAAGTGCCTTTTAATTGTAGCCGCCTCTCCCACTTGCTCAGGCAGTTCGTTTCATATCCTCATTGTCTTCTGTGTGGCAACCTGCCCCTTTAAAAACTTCCCCTCTCACCTTAAAGCTGTACCCTCTCGTTCTAGACTCCCCTCTCCTGGGGGAGAGAGACCATGACCACAATACTTATCCACACCCCTTGTGATTTTACAAACCTCTGTCGGGCCACACCTCAGTCTCTTTCACTCCAGGGAAAACAGTTTCAGCCCTGTCTCATCTCTCTCTGTAACAGAAGCCCTCCAATCCCAGAATCTTTCCGGCCTAATCCCACCTTCCTACACCTGGAAAACCAGTACTCCAAGTGTGGTCTCACCGACATTTTGTACAGCTCTAATGCGACATTGCAAACGTACAGACTGAAGCTCCCTCCACATCATCCCTTCACTCACTTCATAGTTCAGACACTTAATGAATCTCCCTTTATACCATCTCATCACATATTGCCGGGGTCAGACAATGTGAATCCCTCTCCACACCGTCCCATCACACACTCCCAGGGTCAGACAGAGTGAATCTCCCTCCACACCATCCCATCACACATTCCCAGGGTCAGACACAGAGTGAATCTCCCTCCACACCGTCCCATCACACACTCCCGGGGTCAGACACAGAGTGAATCTCCCTCCACACCGTCCCATCACACACTCCCGGGGTCAGACACAGAGTGAATCTCCCTCCACACCATCCCATCACACACCCCCAGGGTCAGACACAGAGCGAATCTCCATCCATACCATCCCATCACACACTCCTGGTGTCAGACACAGGCTGAGGTTCCCTCTATACTGTCCCATCACACACTCACACAGACGCAGACACAAATACACGGACACTGGTATCTATCTATCCTGCGCATAAGTCCTCATAGACGGAGATATGCGCACACACTTGAACTCTCTCTCTCACACACACACTCACTCACACACACACTCACACTCTCACAATCACACACACTCACTCACTCTCACACACTCACACGCACTTGAACTCTCACACACTCACACACACACACACACTCACTCACACACACAGTCACTCACTCTCACTCACACACACACACTCACACCCTGATCCCCTGGGAACAGTCACTGTATTGGGAATCTGGAATCAGCACCGCTCTCGGATACCAAGGAGCCACTGGGAGTCACCTGCAGTCTCCAGGCAATTGTAGTGTCAGGACCTCGGGAGGGGCCCAGGAACCCAGAGTGAGTCTTCGCCCATGAGAGGATCATACCCACTCAGTCCCTCCTTCACTGCCAAACCCTCCCTCACTCCCTCTCCTCGTCCCTGCCCCCAGTGTCTTGAACTGATAACAAAGAGAGGGAGTGAGAGAATGTGTGGGTGGCAGATGGAAGGTGGTTACACTTACCAGTCTTGCGTGCAGCTGGAGAAATGTAACCTGTTGTAGAAAGCACAGGACATACAGTGTTACCCATGGGCACTTCCCCTCCCCCCCATATCACCGATTCTCTCCCCACAGCCCAGATACTCTTCCCAGAACCCACAGTGGTTCTCTCCCATCACCAATTTTATCCCCAAAGCCCACAGGCACTCTCTCCATTACCGAGTCTCCCTCCCCCAACATCCTAAAGATACTCTCCTCCATCACAGAGTCTCCCACCGCAGCCCATGTGTACACTCACCACTCCTCCACTGAATCCCCTCACAAAGCCCACAGGCGCTCTCTCTCAAATCACCCACTGTCCCCCCCTACCACCTACTGAATCCCTTCCCACATGCCTTGAATGCACCTACACTCCCTCACTCACTGAATCCCCCCCCCAACAGCCTACAGACACCTCTTCCCCCAACACTGACTCCCCCCCCACTTAATCTACATCCCACTGGTTTAACGTTAATATAAGGTCAAGGGTTATATTAAGGTCAAGTAGATAGGTTTCTGTATTAGGGTCAGGTCTAGGACCTGGGGTTCAAATTGTAGCCAGGGTTAAGGGTTATACTTTGGGTGTAGTTTTCAGGTCAATGATCTGGCATTAGGATAAGGTCACGAAGTTATAGTTCAAAGGTAGGTTCCACTCAATGGCTTGGAGTTAGGTTAAGTCAAAGGGTTTAGGTCTAAGAATGCAGCAAGGGTGGTTAAAGTTATGGTAAGGGTTGGCAAGGAAAACTCTGATCTCAATCCTCTGCTGCTTTGCAACTATACCCACTCACGGGGAAGGCTTCAGGAGTAAACCCCGAGGAAAAATCGAGGCAGTGCCCCGAGACAGTGTTGTGTTGAGTTCAGCTCCTGCCGATTCTTTGGATTCATCAGCTGTGTGGAGAGGGTTAGGGTTAGTGGTCCTAATGCGAGGACCACGCACCCATTAGGTGTGAGAGTGTGGTTGTCAAGCTCAGGGGGTTAAGATTCATGGTTTCAGGTAAGTTCAAGATTGAAGGGTTAGCTTTCGGGTTTAAGATGAAGGAATGGTAGGTCAGCGTTAGGTTAACGTCAAGGGGTCAGGGATAGGCTAAAGTCAAAGATAGAGATGAGGATAAGATCAAGATGGAAATGGTACAGTCAAGGGGTTACGGTTCATAAACTCAAAGAGTTAGATTGAAGGGTTCAGGGTTCCAGTAAGGACAAAGACTGGGCTGAGGTCAAGGCATGAGAAGTCAGTGTAAGGCTAAGGTCAAGGATTAGGGTTCAAGGTTAGGCTATGGTCAAAAGCTTTGGGGTCAGTTTGAGGCTAGGGTCAAAGGTGTTAGTTATCAAGGTTAGGGTAAAGTCAAGGGGTTTGCAGGCAGGCTAAGGTCAAGCCTTTAGAGATCACGGTTAGGCTCATCTCAAGGATAGTGGTCATGTTTAAGGTAAGGGCAAGATGTATGGTAGGTGTAAAGCCAAGGGGTTAAGGTTAAGTAAGTTCATGGGCACAGGATTTAGGTAAGTTCAAGGGGTTGACATCAAGGTTGAGGTCAAGTGGATAGTGTTAGGCTCAGGTTAAGAATCAGAGGTCATAGTTGGGGTTAAGGTCAAGGGGTTTGGGGTCAAGGTTAGGCTAATATCAAGGATTTGGGGCCAGGCTAAGTTCATGGTTTGGCTTTTGGGTTTCAGGTAAGGTCAAAGGATTAGGATTTTGAGTTGAATTAAGGTCAAAAACATTACTTGTTAGGTTACAATAAGGTTAAGGGGTTAGGGTTCATTTAAGGCCAAGGAGTAGGAGCTCAGGGTTACAGTTCAAGGGTAGGGCAAGGTCAGAGGTTTAAGGTTAAAAGTATGAGGTCAGATTGGGGAAAGGTCAGGGTGTCAGGATATCCACCCATGGGATCCTGGCGCAGGTGGAGGAAGACATTACCATTCCCGATCCCGTTGACCAGTCCATTCCTGTAGGCAGGCTGCACCAAGCCCGACAGTGGGATCCTCCCATTTCCATAACCTGGGTGAGGCAGCAAACAGTCAGTGAGGGAAGGACGAGGGAAACCTCAGATCCAGTTGATTCCTCCCTTGGCATCCCTGGGATCAGGGAAAGGTCACCAGGGACCAGGCAGGATGGCTTGTGAGCTCTCTGGATGATGTTGGGTGAAATCAGGGTTCGCCCTGAATGAGCCGCCCCCATTTTAGTAGATGGCATCTGGTAAACTCCAGAGACCCTACCCACCCTGAGCAAGCCCCCTCCACCTCAGTAGGTAAGGCTGGACAAAACCCAGAGCTTCACAAGCCCCCAAACCCTGAGCAGGCCTTCTCCACCTCTGTCAATGAAGATGGAGATAAACAGACTCACAACCCACCATTGAGCCTCCTCCTGGCACTGTCGTGCACCAGTGAGAAAGGGGGCCTGGAGTCACAGAGAAATGACAGACTCCCCTGCAGTGGGGGGGCGACACGGTGAGGGGAGTGATGCTTCTACCCCTGACAAATAGCCACTCAATGACCTACCTGGGGCTCTTGGCAACTTCCCTTGGCTGATCGCATCACTGGGCGGTCCTGTTGAAGATGGAAGAATGAAGAGGCTTGGCATGGAATTGATCCCTCTTGCTCCCTCCCTTCCTCTTCCTGTTTCCTTCCTCTCTCTCCTCCTCCCCCCTACCTTCCTTCCTCTCCCTGCATCTCTGGCTCCCACTCCCACCATCTCCCCTCCCTCCCTCTCCCCTCTACACATTCCTATCACCATTCGTTCCCTCCCTTCTTTCCTTTCCTCCCTCCCTTCACCCTCTCCTCCCTTCTTCTTCCTCCCTTCTCTCCCTCTCCTTCCCCCTCCCTCCCTTCTTTGCCTCCCCTCTCCTCCCTACTTCCCCCTCCCTATTCCCTTCCTTCCCTCTCCACTCCTTTCCCCATTGTGTCTCTTCCCCTCTCCCCAACCCCCACCCCTCACCTCCTCTCCCTCTGCCTTCCACTTATGAAGTCGAGTTCAGAGAGACAGGGTTCAGGGTTAGGACATGGGGTGAAAGTTCAGGGTCAGTTAAGGTCAAGTCTTTGAAGGTGAGGCAAAGTTGAAGAGGTTGGGATTCTGGGTTATGGGTAAGGGTCAGGGTTTCTAGTTCGAGATAGGTTGAGGTCTAGGGGTCCAGGTTAAGGTTCATTGTTAGGGTAAGGTCAATGGATTAGGTGTGATTACCATTCCTGACAACACGCCCATTCCTGTAGGCAAGTGGCCCCATTCCCGGCAGTGGTACCCCTCCGTTTCTGTAACCTGAGTGAGGACAGGGAACAGTCAGTGAGGGAGGAGGAGGGAGACCTCAAACCCAGCATTCGCTTCCTCGGTGCCTCACTGATACAGAAGCAGGGAACCCTCAGTAGGTGATGTCAGATACACCCTAGGGTGCTCCGGAATGAGCCTCCTCCATTTTGGTAGATGTGGTCATGAAAACCCCAGGGATTCCCCCGAACAGGACTCCTCCATCTCTGTAGATGACACTGGGTAAACCATGTTGCCCCATCCCTCTCCACCACCCCTCCCCACAACTGCACTCCCCTCCCAAATGAGCCTCTTCCAGCTGCCATGTAGCAGGGATTCCTGGGATTGAGGGGTCACCGTGTGATGAGGAAATGGCAGCTTCACCCCACAAATGGGGGTGACAGGGAAAGGGAGGCCACCTCCCTGGGCAGGCAGCTCCACGACCTACCTTGGGCCTTTGCTAACATCCCTCGGCCAATGGCGTCACCTGTGGCAGAGGGAGAGAACAGGAGGTTTGAAGGGACGGCACGGAATATGTCCCTCCTCCCCTTTTCCCTTGCCCCCCTTCTCCACTCTTTCCCTCCATCACTCTCCTCCCCACGCTCCCTCTCCTTCCCTCCATCCCTCCCCCTGTCCTTCCCTTTATCCTTCCCCCTCCTTCCCATTATCCCTCTCCTATCCTCCCACCCTTCCCCTTCCCAGCCTTTCTTTCCCCTCTCTCCCCTTCTTACCCTGTCTCCACTCCTACCCTCCCTCACCCTCTCTTCTTTCCTCTCCCTTTCCTTCCCTCATTTTCCTCCCCTCCCTTGCCCTCTTCTTCTCTCCTCTCCCTCACCCTCTTCTTTCCTCCTCTCCCTCATATCCTTTCCTCAAGGTCAACGATAGGTTTAAAGTCGCGTTGAGCTCAGAGAGACGGGGGTCAAGGTTAGGAGAGGGGTGAAAATTCAGCGTTAAGACATGGGTTGAGTTCAGGGTGAGGTAAGTAAGTTTTTGAGGGTGAAGGGAAGGTGAAGAGGTTGGGATACAGGTAAGGATCAAGATTTCTAGTTTGGGATAGTTAAGGTTCAGGGGTTATAGTTCATTGTAAGAGTAAGGTCAATGGATCAGGGCTCAGGATATCCTTTCATTCAATTACAGCACCGGTGAAGGACAACATTACCATTACCGATCCCATTGGCCAGTCCATTCCTGTAGGCTGGTTGCACCATGCCTGGCAGTGGGATGCCCCCACTCCCATAACCTGCGTGAGGACAGGGAACAGCCAGTTAGGATGGGGAATGAAGACCTCAGCCCTTGGCATTCACTCCCACAAATGTGGACTCAGGGAGCAATCAGATATTTACGAGGCAGATGAGCAATCCCTTACAAGATGACGTCAAGTAAAACCTCATAGGCTCCAGAACGAGCCGTCTCCATTTTGGTAGATGAGGTTGTGGAAACTCCAGGCCCCCCTTAATAAAACCTCCACCTCAGTGGATAAACCCTGTCCCCCCACCCCTCTCCACCACTCAGCCACTGCCCTTCTGTCCCAAACAAGCCTCCTCAGGCTGCCATGTACCAGGGATTCCTGGGATTGAGGGCTCACCGTGTGATGGGGAAATGGCAGCTTCACCCCACAAGTGGGGGTGGCAGGGAATGGGAGTCTGCCTTCCCTGGGCAAGTAGCTTGATCACCTACCGGGGGCCTTTGCCAGCTTCCCTCGACCAATGGCATCACCTGTGGTAGAGGGGAAATGTGTTCTGAAGGGTACAGGTATTCCTCCTTCCCTCTACTTCCCTCCATTCTCCCTTACCCCTTCCTTCCCATGCATGCCCCCTCCTCCCCTCTCCCATACCTTCTCTTCCCATACCCTTTCTTCCCCTCCCTCCCATATCCCCTCCTCCCCTCCCCTCACTCCCGTACCCCCTCCCATTCTCTCTTCCTTCCTTTACCCCTTCCCCTTCCTTCCTCCACCTCTTTCCCATCTTCCCTAACCATTCTTTCCCTCATTCCCCCCTCCCTAACCCCTCTCTCCTCCCTTCCCATCTTTCTTCTTCCCCTATTCCCCTCTCCTTATCCCCTCCCTTCTCTTGCTCCTCCACTCCTCCCTTCCAATTTCCATCCATCCCTCTTCTCTCTCCTTCCCTCCCTCACCTCTTCCCTACCCTCACTCCCCCATACCCTTTCTCCTTCTCCATCCCATTCCCTCTCCTTGCCTCTCCCCCTACCTTCTCCCTTCACCCTCCACCCTCCAACTCACCGTTCTGATATTGCCCGGTGAATCTGCTGGAAATCCCATACCCTGCAGAGACAAGATCAAATGTTCAGACAGATTTTGGAGATTGAAACCTCTCCCATTCTCACTGCGACCTCTCCCCTTTCCTGCCCTTTTCCCCTCTCTCCCTAGAACTCTAGGACTAGGCCCAAAATGAAGCCTGGAATTCACCTGGTTTTATATGTGCAGGAGTTGGGAGAGAGCGAACAGGGCAAGAATCCCCACACCTCACCACAGACACACTCCCCCAATACCAACTCTCCTCTCACCCACCAAATCCCCTCCCACAGCCCACAGACACTCATCCTGTAGTTTTCCATCCTATCAACCATTACTCAAAGGGACCTTTTGGAATCCTTCAGCAAGTCCAAGGAGAGGAAGGGAACACTTCTTTAAGGATCTGACCCCAGGAGACTGATGGGACAGTGTGGAGGAAGATTCACTCTGTGTCTGACCCCGGGAGTGTGTGATGGGACAGTGTGGAGGGAGATTCACTCTGTGTCTGACCCCGGGAGTGTGTGATGGGACGGTGTGGAGGGAGATTCACTCTGTGTCTGACCCCGGGAGTGTGTGATGGGACGGTGTGGAGGGAGATTCACTCTGTGTCTGACCCCGGGAGTGTGTGATGGGACGGTGTGGAGGGAGATTCACTCTGTGTCTGACCCCGGGAGTGTGTGATGGGACGGTGTGGAGGGAGATTCACTCTGTGTCTGACCCTGGGAGTGTGTGATGGGACGGTGTGGAGGGAGATTCACTCTGTGTCTGACCCTGGGAGTGTGTGATGGGACGGTGTGGAGGGAGATTCACTCTCTGTCTGACCCCGGGAGTGTGTGATGGGACGGTGTGGAGGGAGATTCACTCTGTGTCTGACCCCGGGAGTGTGTGATGGGACGGTGTGGAGTGGGATTCACTCTGTGTCTGACCCCGGGAGTGTGTGATGGGACGGTGTGGAGGAAGATTCACTCTGTGTCTGACCCCGGGAGTGTGTGATGGGACAGTGTGGAGGAAGATTCACTCTGTGTCTGACGCCGGGAGTGTGTGATGGGACAGTGTGGAGGGAGATTCACTCTGTATTTGACCCCTTTTTTTAACAAAACTTCCTTTATTACAAATTCGGTGTTATACAATATATACAAAACAGTGACTAACACAATTACTTCATTACAAATAGACAAAGCACATTAAACCAAAATGTTTCCATCTCTATCAATTATGGCATTTACACCCCATGGAGCCCAACGGTCCCGGAACACCTTGAAGGTCGCCGTAGACTGCACGTGTTCCTTTTCAATATTTACCCAGTGTTACGAATGTGCCACAACTCTGAGGGGCCGAAGGGTACAAAGTCGCCCCCTCCTCTTTGAGAATCGCAAGATCGCTATTAATTCAGGTCTGGGACCCAGGAAATGAGAGAGAATCCACAAGGTTTTGGAATGTGTCCTGGCCTCAGCGAAACAAAGCCACTGATAACGGCCATTGTCTATTGTGTATTGACTAAGGTACTATTCATTGAAGCCCTCGGGGACGACCAGAGTGGTCTGGTTGAGGGATTGCATCATCCCAACCTGATTGACATCTGAGACCCCGTGAGTAAGGATAAAAGAGGGGTCTGGGGAACAACCCCTTTAGACGCACCAGGAGAAACGCTAGAAATCCCGTGACAGCATTTAATAGCGACAGCCGGTGGGGGCTCGTGTGCGTCCTTTTCCCTTGCCTGGGGTGGCGGCCTCACCACGGAAGAACGGTTTAGCTAAAGGAGAGGCCACAAGTGAACGGCCACGACAACGAGACTCGAGATCGAAATCATAAAAGGAATCGGCAAGCTTCTCAAAATCTCTCTCTCGACTCCAACCAAAGGCTGCAGCCTGAATCAACTGAGTGACTTTTATATTTCCATCAGACAATACATTTATCCCCTAGACAACGATAGAGCTATTTCTTATTGATTATTATTATACCCGCACTTTTAGATTTATTATTGACGACGTATATTATCTGTATGTTTGCATTGATATTATTTTTGTGTATTTTTACTAATAAATACTGTTAAAAATCATATCATCAGACTTCAACGGACCTCTCTATCTTTGCTGGTAAGTGACCCAGTTACGGGGTTCGTAACACCAGGCACAGACGTACCCCCTAAACATTGCCAGGCAGTCTGCCCGGGCAGATCCTCCTGCTACCCGTTTCCAAGACCCACGGAGCAATTAACAAGGACGTCATCATCCCTCCATGCCCCCTCCTTACTGGATGACCGTACATAAATGGGATGGGGCGAAAGTGCAACCAGAAAGCGAGAAGCAGCCCACGCAAATACGCAAAAAGGAGCTGCAGCCTCACGCACTCCAGGTACACGTGGTACACGGTCTCCTCCAGCCCACAGAAGTGACATGCGGGTGGGAGATCCGTGTACAAACTAAAGGACTTAATACAAGGCACCGCCCTATGCAGCACCATCCAGCCGAGATCCCCTAGGTGCATGGGAAGAACCCCCTCGTAAAGGGACTTCCAGTAGGGACCCTCCTCACCTCCGGGTGGAAAGATCTACCACCATGGCATGTCAGGATGGTGGACAAGGGAAGTGGAGGGTGTGGAGCAGCAGCCCATACAGATACTTCCTACTTGCATCCCTGAATGGGATTGTGGGTGTCGAGGAGAGATGGCTCAAGTTGTGTGGACTCGGCTCTCGGATAAGATTGCAGGGTCTGGGCCTGACAAGCAGCTCGGCCTGAGTCGGTCTACACACCTGATCCGCGTCTGTTGAGGTAGGGCAAGGGTCGGCCAGGACTCTGCCCTCTGCCAGAGGAGGGGATTCCCGGCTTGCGGCAACCATGTTCCAGGAGTAGGTCCTGATAGAAGGTGGGCAGAATCCGCAAAGCAGCACAGCTGATGCCCACCAGTGGTAGCTGCATCTCTCCGTGAAGACAGCAGCCCCTCTGGAGGAAGAATGTCACCAACACATGTCACCTGGAAGGGTGCTCGGCATACAGGAATTTCTGCAGAGTCCTGAGGCGGAGAGCCGTCGTCACGTACGTACACACACCAGCGACTGTCCACCCTCTCTCACTGGGAGACTCAAGACCCCTGCAGAGACCCAGTGTTTCCTGTTACCCCAGAAAAACTCCACTAACTGCATTCTCGCAACAAAAGGGGCAGGAGGGGCCAGGGTGACCATCCGATACCACAACGTGGAGGCCACCTTTCCCACTCTAATACCCTTCACCTACTTTCTGCCTGTACCCCTTTACAAGTTACCTGCTTAAGAATCTGTCCAATTGACTCTTAAAGAAAGTGACCGTATCCAATTTCACCACATCCTCTGGCAGCTCGTTCCAATATCAGCCACTCTCATTGAGAAATATCTCACCCCTCAGGTCCCAGTGCACACACCCATTTAATTCATCTGTGGATTGAGATCCCGGGAGTACACATCACCAATAGCCTGTCCTGGTCCAACCACGTTGTCACCGCGGCCCAGAAAGCTCCCCAGTATGCTGCTTCCTCAGCAGGCAGCAACCCTCAGCAATCTTTATCGATGCGTCACAGAAAACACCTGACCCAGATGCACATCGCAACCGCTCCAGGTGTGACCACAAGAAACTGCACCGAGTGCCAGGGAGAGAGGGAGGGAGGCTGGCGAAGGGGTTAAAAGCCCTGACACAGCTGAGCACCCTGTGCAGTGTGATCCCCAGTAAGGCTCGGACAGGAGTGGGGATAGGGAGTGACTGATCCACTGGGAACCATCCCCAGCCGACCCGGTCACAGTTTAGATGTGGAGAAATACCACAGGCACAGGCTGAGGGAGCCAATGAACGTGAGCGGCTGTGACGGTTGAAGGAGCACCCACCTTCCTCTCCCTCTCCCCCGTCCTCCCTCCTCCTCCCCTTCTAATTCGCTCTATCTCCCTCCCTCTCTCACCCCCTCTCTGCCTTCTATTTTTCCCTCTCCCTCACTATCTCTTCTCCACCCTCTCTTCCTCTCCCACCTCCCCTTACCCTCCCTCCAGTACCTCCCCTCACTCCAGTCCCCTCAACTCACCGTCCTGATATTGCCTGGCATATCCACTGGGGATCCCGTATCCTTCAGACACAAGAGTGAGTATTCAGACAGATTTCACAATGAGACACCTCTCCCATTCTCATCAGGACTTCTCCCCTCTCCTACCCTTTCCCCCTCCCTGTGGAACTCTCATTCTTGACATAAAATAAAACCCTGGGGTTGGGGGGGGTCACCTGGTTTTGTGCAGGTAAGGAAATGGGTCAAGAATCCCCTCCCACTTCCACAGACTATCGCCCCATCACAGATTATCTGCCCAGCCACCACATACCCCCCAACTTGTTATTACCCCGCTCCCTCTCCAATGCCACCTCTCTTTCACTCTCTCTGTCCCCATGACCCATCCTACTCTTATCCTCCCCAGTCACCAACTCTCCCCCACCCACCAAATTCCACCCTCCCAAATCCCCCCTCCCCCAGAGCCCTCAGACACTCACCCGGTGGTTTCCCATCCTGTCGACCATCACCCAAGGGGACTCTTTGGAATCCTTCAGCAAGTCCAAGGAGAAGAAGAGAACACTTTTATTAAGGATCTGGCCAAAGGGGTGTGTGATGGGACAGTGTGGAGGGAGATTCACTTTGTGTCTGACCCCAGGAGTGTGTGATGGGACGGTGTGCAGGGAGGTTCACTCTGTGTCTGACCCCGGGAGTGTGTGATTGGACAGTGTGGAGGGAGATTCACTTTGTGTCTGACCCCAGGAGTGTGTGATGGGACGGTGTGCAGGGAGATTCACTCTGTGTCTGACCCCGGGAGTGTGTGATGGGACGGTGTGGAGGGAGATTCACTTTGTGTCTGACCCTGGGAGTGTGTGATGGGACGGTGTGCAGGGAGATTCACTCTGTGTCTGACCCTGGGAGTGTGTGATGGGACGGTGTGGAGGGAGATTCACTTTGTGTCTGACCCCGGGAGTGTGTGATGGGACGGTGTGCAGGGAGATTCACTCTGTGTCTGACCCCGGGAGTGTGTGATTGGACAGTGTGCAGGGAGATTCACTCTGTGTCTGACCCCGGGAGTGTGTGATGGGACGGTGTGCAGGGAGATTCACTCTGTGTCTGACCCTGGGAGTGTGTGATGGGACGGTGTGGAGGGAGATTCACTCTGTGTCTGACCCCGGGAGTGTGTGATGGGACGGTGTGCAGGGAGATTCACTCTGTGTCTGACCCCGGGAGTGTGTGATTGGACAGTGTGCAGGGAGATTCACTCTGTGTCTGACCCCGGGAGTGTGTGATGGGACGGTGTGGAGGGAGATTCACTTTGTGTCTGACCCCGGGAGTGTGTGATGGGACGGTGTGCAGGGAGATTCACTCTGTGTCTGACCCCGGGAGTGTGTGATGGGACGGTGTGCAGGGAGATTCACTCTGTGTCTGACCCCGGGAGTGTGTGATTGGACAGTGTGCAGGGAGATTCACTCTGTGTCTGACCCTGGGAGTGTGTGATGGGACGGTGTGGAGGGAGATTCACTCTGTGTCTGACCCCGGGAGAGTGTGATGGGACAGTGTGCAGGGAGATTCACTCTGTGTCTGACCCCGGGAGTGTGTGATGGGACGGTGTGGTGGGAGCTTCACTCTGTGTCTGACCCTGGGAGTGTGTGATGGGACGGTGTGGTGGGAGCTTCACTCTGTGTCTGACCCCGGGAGTGTGTGATGGGACGGTGTGGTGGGAGCTTCACTCTGTGTCTGACCCTGGGAGTGTGTGATGGGACGGTGTGGTGGGAGCTTCACTCTGTGTCTGTCCCCGGGAGTGTGTGATGGGACGGTGTGGTGGGAGCTTCACTCTGTGTCTGACCCTGGGAGTGTGTGATGGGATGGTGTGGAGAGAGAATCACTCTGTGTCTGACCCTGGGCTTCATGGCTTCTTTCCTGTATCAGAATAACCAGAACAGCACACAGTTCTCTCAGTGTTGGGGCAGGGGGTGAAATGGGGACTGAGGGAGGAGGCTTGTCCATCCAATCCCTTCTGTAGAGTACAGAATCCCTTCTGAGAGTACAGGGTTAAACTCCTCAGGAACAGGCCCTTCAGCCCTGCATATTCATACTGTCCCATTCCCCCTCTAATGCACTTCACCTACTTTCTGCTTGTACCCCTCTACAGAGAGTGAGTGAGTGTGTGTCTGAGAGAGAGAGACAGAGAGGGAGGGAGAGCGGGATGGGGAAAGGGAAATGAGTGTGGAGATGGGGAGGGGAAGGAGTGACTGGGGAGATGGGGAGGGAGAGGAGGTGAGTGGGGAGATGGGGAGGGGGAGAAAGTAGTTCCCCCCACCTCATTCACTCTCCCCATCCCCCCATCACACCTTCCCCTCCTCTCTCTGCTCCCACCCACTTCCTTCTCCCTCCCTCCCCTCCTCCTCTCCTCACTCCGCCCTCCCCATTTCATCATGCCCGCTCTCACCCACTGTACCCCTCTTGCTCCCCGCTGCCATTTCTTTTTCTCTCTCTCTCCTCGTGACTCCTCTCCTGCTCCTACCCTTCCCTTCCCCACTTCCTCCCCTTTCTCCTCCTCTTCTTCACTCTTCCTCTATCCCTCTCCCACCCTTCATCTCTAGCCCCCCCGCATCTCCATTTCTCTCTCCTTCACCATCTCTGCTCCACCCTCTCTTCCCCTTCCACCTACCCTTACCCTCCTTCTCTTCCCCTCCCCTTCCCCTCCCTCTCCCATGTGTCTTGTTCCCTCTCTCCTTCCCGCTCTCTCTGTGCCTCCATTCCCTCCTCCCCTGCACTCTCTACGCGCCCCCCCTCGCTCCAGTCCCCTTCCCCCACTCCAGTCCCCCTCAACTCACCGTTCTGATATTGCCTGGCATATCCACTGGGGATCCCGTATCCTTCAGACACAAGAGTGAGTATTCAGACAGATTTCACAGTGAGACACCTCTCCCATTCTCATCAGGACTTCTCCCCTCTCCTACCCTTTCCCCCTCCCTGTGGAACTCTCATTCTTGGCCTAAAATAAAGCCCTGGGGTTGGGGGGGGTCACCTGGTTTTGTGCAGGTAAGGGAATAGGTCAAGAATCCCCTCCCACTTCCACAGACTATCACAGATTCTCTGCCAAAAGAGATGGTTGTTGACTTCAGGAGGGCACGGAGCGACCACTCCCCGTTGAACATCGACTGCTCCTCGGTAGAGATCGTAAATAGCACCAAATTTCTTGGTGTTCACCTGACAGAGAATCTCACCTGGTCCCTCAACACCAGCTCCATAGCAAAGAACATAACATAAGAACATAAGAGATAGGAGCGGGAGTAGGCCAATCGGCCCCTCAAGCCTGCTCCGCCGTTCAACAAGATCATGGCTGATCCAATCTTAACTCTAGTTATCACCGAATCCCACAAGGCAACAGTGCCAACCAACAGGGCACCATGCCGCCCATTTTATTTTATTATTCATCCCGCCCAAACCCATGTGATCACCTGGGGAAAAAAAAAACGATTTGCCAATTGAGGAGAAAAAATCTGGAAAATTCCTCTCCGACCCATCCAGGCTATCGAAAACTGGCCCAGGAAATCACATGGCTGATCTAAACCTAGCCTCATGTCCACTTACCTGCTCGCTCACCGTATCCCCTAATGCCATTTTTATCCAGGAAAATGTCTATCTCTGTTTTGAATTTATTGAGTGTAGTAGCTTCCCCAGCTCTCTGGGGCAGTAAATTTCACAGCCCCACTACCCTCTGAGTGAAGAAATTTCTCCTCATCTCAGTCCTGGAACGGCATCCCCTTATTTTAAGATTATGCCCCCTAGTCCTAGTTTCACCCATCATTGGGAACATTCTCCCCGCATCCACCCGATCAAGCCCCTTCACGATCTTAAATGTTTCAATAAGATCGCCTCTCATTCTTCGGAACTCCAATGAGTAGAGTCCCAATCTACTCAACCTCTCATCATACATCAACCCACCCATCCCCGGAATTAACCTAGTGAACTTTCTCTGCACTGCCTCGAGAGCCAGTATGTCCTTTCTTAAATATGGACACCAGAACTGCACGCAGTACTCCAGGTGTGGTCTCACCAATACCCGGTACAACTGCAGTAAGACCTCCCTGTTCTTATACTCCATCCCCCTAGCAATAAAAGCCAGCATTCCATTGGCCTTCTTGACCACCTGCTGCACTTGCATACTAACTTTTTGTGTTTCCTGCACCAGGACCCCCAGATCCCTTTGCACAGAAGCACTTTCCAGTTTCTCTCCATTTAGATAATAACTTGCTCTATTATTTTTCCTGCCAAAGTGCAAGACCTCACACTTGTCAGTATTATATTTCATCTGCCAAGTGTCTGCCCAATCACTCAGCCTATCTATGTCCCCCTGCAGGGTTTCAATGTCCTCCGCACTCATTACACTCCCTCCCATCTTTGTGTCATCAGCAAACTTCGATACGTTGCACTTAGTCCCTTTCTCCAAATCATTAATATAGATTGTAAAGAGTTGGGGTCCCAACACTGACCCCTGCGGAACACCACTAGTCACCAACTGCCAGTCTGAGAATAAACCATTTATCCCAACTCTCTGTTTTCTGTTAGAAAGCCAATCCTCCACCCATGCCAGAATATTATCCCCAATCCCATGATTTTTTACTTTAAGTAATAATCTTTGGTGTGGCACCTTGTCAAGTGCCTTTTGGAAGTCCAAATACACCACATCCACTGGTTCCCTTTTATCTACCCTATATGTTATGTCCTCAAAGAACTCCAACAAATTTGTCAAACATGACTTCCCTTTTGTAAAGCCATGCTGACTTTGTCCTGTTAAGCTATGTTTATCCAAATGCTCTGTTACTGTTTCCTTAATTATCGATTCCAACATTTTGCCAACCACAGATGTTAGGCTAACTGGCCTATAATTCCCAGCCTTCCGTCTATTGCCCTTTTTAAATAGAGGAGTTACATTAGCATTTTTCCAATCTGCCGGGACCATTGCTGAGTCCAGCGAGTTTTGAAAAATTATCACTAATGCATCCACAATTATGACCACCACTTCCCTTAAGACCCTAGGATGCAAGCCATCCGGTCCAGGGGATTTATCCACCTTCAGTCCCATTAATTTATCAAGTACCATTTCCTTGGTGATTTGAATTGCAGTTAGCTTCTCTCCCCCTAGAGCCCCCTGTTTATCCAGCATTGAGATATTTTGAGTGTCCTCTACTGTAAAAACTGATATAAAATATTTGTTCAGCGTTTCCGCCATCTCCATGTCCCCTACCATTAATTTCCCGGTCTCATCTTCTAGGGGACCAACATTTACTTTAGCCACCCTTTTTCTTTTTATGTAACTATAAAAACTCGTACTATCTGCTTTTAAGTTTTTCGCCAATTTACTTTCATAATCTATCTTCCCCTTCTTAATCAATCTTTTTGTTATTTGCTGCTGATCTTTAAAAGCTTCTCGATCTTCAATCTTCCCACTAGATTTAGCTACCTTATATAACTTTCTTTTTAGTCGTATACTTTGCTTTATTTCTTTACTTAGCCACGGATAACTATTTTTCCTTTTACACCCTTTTTTCTTCAGTGGAACATATTTTTCTTGATAGTTGTAAAATAACTCCTTAAATATACACCACTGATCAAGTACCGATCTACCCTTTAATCTATTTTCCCAATCCATCTTAAGCAATTCCGCTCTCATACCATCATAGTCTCCTTTATTTAAGTTCAGTACGCTTGTTTGAGATCCAATCCTCTCATCCTCTAATGTTATGGTCACTCATTCCAAGGGGATCCTTTACTAGGACATTTTTTATTAGTCCTGTCTCATTACACAGGACCAGATCTAAGATTGCTTGCCCCCTTGTCGGCTCAGTAACGTATTGTTCAAGGAGCTCATCCCGAATACACTCAATAAACTCTTCTTCAAGGCTGCCGTGTCCGACTTGATTAGTCCAGTCAATATGAAAGTTAAAATCCCCCATAATTATAGCTGTTCCCTTATTACAAGCCCCAACTATTTCCTGATTTATGCTCCGACCAACTGAGTTACAGCTGTTTGGAGGCCTATAGACTACTCCCACCACTGCTTTTTTCCCTTTACTATTTCTTATTTCTACCCAAATTGTTTCGTTATCCTGATCCTTTGAGCCTTTCGCTTTATTGCAGTGATTTCTTGCTTTATTAACATAGCCACCCCACCACCTTTTCCTTCTTGCCTGTCTCTCCTAATTGTCGAATACCCTTGTATGTTTAATTCCCAGTCCTGGTCACCCTGCAGCCATGTTTCCGTAATTGCCACAATATCATAACCATATGTAATTATTTGTACCATCAACTCATCAATTTTATTCCTAATACTATGTGCATTCAAATAAAGGACTTTCAAATATGTTTGACACTTATTTCCTACCTTTTCCTTTTGTACAACTTTACGCTTATCTCCGTACATTCTTTCCCCTCCTGACACACTCTGTCTTTTTATTCCTCCACTTTTACCTACATCCATTACCTTCTCCATTGTCTTTTTAATTATTTGCTCTCTAGAATCCTCTCCCCCCCCCCCACTAGTTAGTTTAAAGACCTCTCTGAAGCCCTAGTTATATGATTCGCCAGGACACCAACCCCAGCCCGGTTCAGGTGAAGCCAGTCCCTCCAGAACAGTTCTCTCCTGTCCCAGTACTGGTGCCAGTGTCCCAAGAAACAAAAACCACTTCTCCCACACCAGTCTTTGAGCCACGCGTTTAACTCCCTAATTTTATTTAACCTAGCCAAATTTGCTCGTGGCTCAGGTAATAATCCAGAGATTATTACCCTTGAGGTTCCGTTTTTTAATTTGACCCCGAGCTGCTCATATTCCTGTAACAGAACCTTCTTCCTTGTCCTATCTATGTCATTAGTACCGACGTGTACTAAGACAACTGGATCCTCGCCCTCCCACTGCAAGTTTCTCTCCAGCCCAGAAGAGATGTCCTTAACCCTGGCACCAGGCAGGCAACATAGACTTCGGGACTCTCGCTCTCGGTTGCAGAGAACCCTATCTAACCCCCTGACGATACTGTCCCCTATTACTACAACATTTCTATTGACTCCCCCCTCTGGAATGGCCCCCCACTCCAGGGTGCTATGGGCAGGTTGCTCATCCTCCCCACAGTCCCCGCTCCTGCCCTCAAAGGGAGTTAAAGCCTCGAATCTGTTGGACAAGAGCAAGAAAGCCCAGCAGCATCTCTACTTTTTGCGAAAGCTGAGGAAAGTCCATCTCCCACCCCCAATCCTCATCGCATTCTACAGGGATTGTATTGACAGCATTCTGAGCAGCTGCATCACTGCCGGGTTCGGAAATTGCACCATCTTGGATCGCAAGACCCTGCAGCGGATAGTGAGGTCAGCTGAGAAGATCATCGGGGTCTCTCTTCCCGCCATTACAGACATTTACTCTACACGCTGCATCCGCAAAGCAAACAGCAATATGAAGGACCCCATGCACCCCTCATACAAACTCTTCTCCCTCCTGGCGTCTGGGAAAAGGCACCGAAGCATTCGGGCTCTCACGACCAGACTATGTAACAGTTTCTTCCCACAAGCCATCAGACTCCTCAATACCCGAAACCTGGACTGACACCTTGCCCTACTGTCCTGTTTATTATTTATTGTAATGCCTGCACTGTTTTTATGCATTTGATGCAGTCCAGTGTAGGTCTGTAGTCTAGTATAGCTTTCTCTGTGTTTTTTTTTAATTACGTAGTTCAGTCTAGTTTTTGTGCTGTGTCACGTAACACCAAGGCCCTGAAAAATGTTGTCTCAGTTTTTACTATGCACTGTACCAGCAGTTATGGTCGAAATGACAATAAAAGTTGACTTGACTTGACTTGACTTACCCCACCACCCAGACTCATTACTCCCCCACTCCCTCTCCGCTGCCACCTCTCTTTCACTCTCTCTCTCCCCATGACCAGTCCGGCTCTTATCCTCCCCAGTCACCAACTCTCCCCCACCCTCCAAATCCACCCCCCCCCCGAGCCCTCGGACACTCACCCAGTGGTTTCCCATCCTGTCGACCATCACCCAAGGGGACTCTTTGGAATCCTTCAGCAAGTCCAAGGAGAGGAAGAGAACGCTTTTATTAAGGATCTGACCCTGTGGGTGTGTGATGGGACGGTGTGGAGGGAGATTGACTCTGTGTCTGACCCCGGGAGTGTGTGATGGGACGGTGTGGAGGAATATTCACTCTGTGTCTGACCCCGGGAGTGTGTGATGGGACGGTGTGGAGGGAGATTCACTCTGTGTCTGACCCCGGGAGTGTGTGATGGGACGGTGTGGAATAATTTCCCTTCACACTCTCTCAGTTAGTTAGAGTGATGACTCACTGACATCTGGGTCAACATTATAAACCACACTGTGAGCCTGGTTCTGTGTGAAATTCCACTCTGTGTGGATCTCTCCCCTTCCCTTTATTGACCTCTTACTTCCTCTCCCCCACCTCATTCACTTCTTCCCCATCTCATCCACTCCCTCATTTCTCCCCATCTCCCTCACCTGCCTGTACCTCTTCCCTTCTCCTCAGTCTCCGCTGCTCCCTCTACCTTCCATCCCCTCGCTCCTCTCACCCACTCACTCCTGCACCCACTATCCCACTTCCAGTGCATATACAGGCCTTCTCCCTCTGCCCTCACCCTCCACTCTCTACCTCTCCCCTTTCCTCATTCTCACCTTCTCGATCTTTGTCTCCCCCTCCTGTTCCCCCTCTTGCTGACATTACCTGTTCCCCACTCTTCCCCTCTCGTTCCACTCTCCCCTGGGCAACTCCCCCTACTCTTTCTCACTCCCCCACCCCATCTCTTTCACAACACTCTTTCTCTGCACACTTTCTCTCCACTTCCCCTTCCTCTCCCTCCCTTTTCTCTTCCCCTACCCTGTCCACCCGTCTCTCTCTCTCTCTCTCTATCCTTCACACTTGTCACCCCTTCTCCTTCTGCCTCCGTCTGCCTTACTGTTATTTTCCCCCTTTCTCCCCCTCTGACCCTCTCTCTCCCCATCCCGACTCTCCCTCCCCACTTCGAACCCCTCTCTCCTCCTCCGGACCTCTCTCTCCGTCTGACCCTCCCCCCATGACCCACTCGCCCCCGACTCTTTCTCCCCCCAACCCTCTCTCTCCCCCTCTGAACCTCTTTATCCCCCTCCAAACCTCTTTCCCCCCTTGACTCTTCCCCTTCCGACCCCCTCTCTCCCTCTCCTCCTCTGATCTTTCTCCCCCATTCAACCGACTCCCCCTCCAACCTCCCCGGACACTCAACACTCTCCCACTCCATCTCTCTCACTCTCACCCGCTCTCTCCTGCTCCACCTCCCTCTTACTGTTCCCCCCTCTTTACCCCATCCTCTTCTACCCTCTGCCCTCCACCCTGAATGTCACTCTCCCTCTCTTCTCTTGGACCTCCACCCTATCTCTCATTGCCCCTCTCTCACTTCCTACCCCTCCACTTCCATTCTCTCTTTCCCACACTCTCTACTTCTCCTGCTGTCCCCCTCCCCCTCCCCACCCCTTGCCTACCCACTCTCCCCCACCCACCCGCCCCACGTCCACTGCCCTTCCCTCTCTCCCTCTCTCCACACGACAACTCACCGTTCCGATATTGCCCAGCATATCCGCTAGGAATCCCGAACCCTGCGGACACAAGATTGATTGTTCATACAGATTATGGAGTGAGAAATCTTTCCCATTCTCACCGGGACTTCTCCCCTCTCCTAAACCACCCCTCCTCTTTCCCCCTTCTCCTCGAACTCCAGGACAAGGCCCAAAATAAAGTCTGGGGTGGGGGATGTCACTTGGTTTCAATAGACAATAGGTGCAGAAGTAGACCATTCGGCCCTTCGAGCCTGCACCGCCATTTTAAGATCATGGCTGATCAGCTATTATCAATACCCGGTTCCTGCCTTGTCCCCATATCCCTTGATTCCCCTAATCATAAGATACCTATCTAGCTCCTTCTTGAAAGCATCCAGAGAATTGGCCTCCACTACCTTCCGAGGCAGTGCATTCCAGACCCCCACAACTCTCTGGGAGAAGAAGTTTTTCCTTAATTCTGTCCTAAATGACCTACCCCTTATTCTCAAACCAGGTACTGGACTCTCCCAGCATCTGGAACATATTTCCTGCCTCTATCTTGTCCAATCCCTTAATAATCTTATATGTTGCAATCAGATCACCTCTCTATCTCCTTAATTCCAGCGTGTACAAGCCCAGTCTCTCTAACCTCTCTGCGTAAGACAGTCCGGACATCCTGGGAATTAACCTCGTGAATCTATGCTGCACTTCCTCTATAGCCAGGATGTCCTTCCTGAACCCTGGAGACCAAAACTGTACACAATACTCCAGGTGTGGTCTCACCAGGGCCCTGTACAAATGCAAAAGGATTTCCTTGCTCTTGTACTCAATTCCCTTTGTAATAAAGGCCAACATTCCATTAGCCTTCTTCACTGCCTGCTGCACTTGCTCATTCACCTTCACTGACTGATGAACAAGGACTCCTAGATATCTTTGTATTTCTTGCTTACCTAACGCTACACCATTCAGATAATAATCTGCCTTCCTGTTCTTACTCCCAAAGTGGATAACCTCACACTTATTCACATTAAACATCATCTGCCAAGTATCTGCCCACTCACCCAGCCTATTCAAGTCACCCTGAGTTCTCCTAACATCCTCATCACATGTCACACTGACACCCAGCTTAGTATCATCAGCAAACTTGCTGATGTTATTCTCAATGCCTTCATCTAAATCGTTGATGTAAATCGAAAACAGCCGTGGTCCCAATACTGAGCCCTGTGGCACCCCACTAGTCACCACCTGCCATTCCGAGAAACACCCATTCACCGCTACCCTTTGCTTTCTATCTGCCAACCAGTTTTCTATCCATGTCAATATCTTCCCCCCAATGCCCTGAGCTTTGATTGTACCCACCAATCTCCTATGTGGGACCTTATCAAATGCCTTCTGAAAATCGAGGTACACTACATCCACTGGATCTCCCTTGTCTAACTTCCTGGTTACATCCTCGAAAAACTCCAATAGATTAGTCAAGCATGATTTACCCTTGGTAAATCCATGCTGGCTCGGCCCAATCCTATTACTGCTATCTAGATATGTCACTATTTCATCTTTAATAATGAACTCCAGCATCTTTCCTACTACTGATGTTAGGCTGACAGGACGATAGTTCTCTGTTTTCTCCCTCCCTCCTTTCTTAAAAAGTGGGATAACATTAGCCATTCTCCAATCCTCAGGAACTGATCCTGAATCGAAGGAACATTGGAAAATGATTACCAATGCATCCGCAATTTCCAGGGCCACCTCCTTTAGTACCCTAGGATGCAGACCATCTGGACCTAGGGATTTGTCAGCCTTCAGTCCCATCAGTTTACTCATCACCGTTTCCTTCCTAATGTCAATCTGTTTCATTTCCTCTGTTACCCTATGTCCTTGGCCCATCCATACATCTGGGAGATTGCTTGTGTCTTCCTTGGTGAAGACAGATCTAAAGTACTCATTAAATTCTTCTCCCATTTCTCTGTTTTCCATAACAATTTCACCCAATTCATTCTTCAAGTGCCCAACATTGTTCTTAACTATTTTCTTTCTCTTCACATACCCAAAAAAGCTTTTGCTATCCTCCTTTATATTCCTGGCTAGCTTGCGTTGGTACCTCATTTTTTCTCCCCGTATTGCCTTTTTAGTTAAGTTCTGTTGTTCCTTAAAAATTTCCCAATCATTTGTCCTCCCACTCACCTTAGCTCTGTCATACTTCCTTTTTTTTTAATGCTTCCTTTGACTTCCTTTGTCAACCACTGTGGCCCCTTTCCCCCCTTTGAATCCTTCCTTCTCCGGGGGATGAACATGTGTATAGGTTAGGGAATGGGGCAAAAAAAACCCTCCCTCAACCCACAGACACATCCCCCCCATCAACCAATTCACCCCCCACCACCAAATACACTCCCACAGCCCTCGGACACTCACCCAGTGGTTTCCCATCCTGCCGACCATCACCCAAGGGGACTCTTTGGAATCCTTCAGCAAGTCCAAGGAGAGGAAGAGAACGCTTTTATTAAGGATCTGACCCTGTGGGTGTGTGATGGGACGGTGTGGAGGGAGATTGACTCTGTGTCTGACCCCGGGAGTGAGTGATGGGACGGTGTGGAGGGAGATTCACTCTGTGTCTGACCCCGGGAGTGTGTGATGGGACGGTTTGGAGGGACATTCACTCTGTGTCTGACCCCGGGAGTGTGTGATGGGACGGTGTGGAGGGAGATTCACTCTGTGTCTGACCCCGGGAGTGTGTGATGGGACGGTGTGGAGGGAGATTCACTCTGTGTCTGACCCCGGGAGTGTGTGATGGGACAGTGTGGATGGAGATCCACTCTGTGTCTGACCCTGGGAGTGTGTGATGGGACGGTGTGGAGGGAGATACACTCTGTGTCTGACCCCAGGAGTGTGTGATGGGACAGTGTGGATGGAGATCCACTCTGTGTCTGACCCTGGGAGTGAGTGATGGGACGGTGTGGAGGGAGATTCACTCTGTGTCTGACCCCGGGAGTGTGTGATGGGACGGTGTGGAGGGAGATTCACTCTGTGTGTGACCCCGGGAGTGAGTGATGGGACGGTGTGGAAGGATTTCCCTTCACACACTCTCTCAGTTAGTTAGAGTGATGACTCACTGACATCCGGGTCAACATTATAAACCACACTGTGATCCTGGTTCTGTGTGAGATTCCACTCTGTGTGGATCTCTCCCCTTCCCTTTATTGACCTCTTACTTCCTCTCCCCCACCTCATCCACTTCTTCCCCATCTCATCCACTCCCTCATTTCTCCCCATCTCCCTCACCTGCCTGTACCTCTTCCCTTCTCCTCAGTCTCCGCTGCTCACTCTACCTTCCATCCCCTCGCTCCTCTCACCCACTCGCTCCTGCAACCACTATCCCACTTCCAGTGCGTATACAGGCCTTCTCCCTCTGCCCTCACCCGCCTCTCTCTACCTCTCCCCTTTCCTCATTTTCACCTTCTCGATCTTCGTCTCTCCCTCCTGCTCCCCCTCTCGCTGACATTACCTGTTCCCCACTCTTCCCCTCTCGTTCCACTCTCCCCTGGGCAACTCCCCCTACTCTTTCTCACTCCCCCACCCCATCTCTCTCACAACACTTTCTCTCCACTTCCCCTTCTTCTCCCTCCCTTTTCTCTTCCCCTACCCTGTCCACCCGTCTCTCTCTCACTCACTCTCTCTATCCTTCACACTTGTCACCCCTTCTTCTGCGTCCGTCTGCCTTAGTTATTTTCCCCCTCTCCCCCTCTGATCCTCTCTCTCCACATCCCAACTCTCCCTCCCCCCGAACCCCTCTCTCCCCCTGACCCTCACGTCTCAGACCCTCTCGCCCCCGACCTTTTCTCTCCCCCGACCCTCTCTCTCCCCTCCGAACCTCTTTATCCCCCTCCAACCCTCTCACACCCCTTGACTCTACCCCTTTCGACCCCCTATCTCCCTCTCCTCCTCTGATCTTTCTCCCCCATCCAACCCTCTCTCCCCAACCGACTCCCCCTCCGACCTCCCCGGACACTCAACACTCTCCCCCTCCATCTCTCTCACTCTCACCCACTCTCTCCTGCTCCACCTCCCTCTTACTGTTCCCCCCTCTTTACCCCATCCTCTTCTACCCTCTGCCCTCCACCCTGAATGTCTGTCTCTCTCTCCCTCTCTACTCTCGGACCTCCACCCTATCTCTCATTCCCACTCTCTCACTTCCTACCCCTCCCCTTCCATTCTCTCTTTCCCACACTCTCTACTTCTCCTGCTCTCCCCCTCCCCTCGACCACCCCTTGCCTACCCACTCTCCCCCACCCACCCCTCCCACGTCCACTGCCCTTCCCTCTCTCCCTCTCTCTACCCGACAACTCACCGTTCCGATATTGCCCAGCATATCCGCTAGGAATCCCGAACCCTGTGGACACAAGATTGATTGTTCATGCAGATTGTGGAGTGAGAAATCTCTCCCATTCTCACCGGGACTTCTACCCTCTCCTAAACCACCACTCCTCTTTCCCCCTTCTCCTCAAACTCCAGAACAAGGCCCCAAATAAAGTCTGGGGTGGGGGATGTCACTTGGTTTCAATAGACAATAGGTGCAGAAGTAGACCATTCGGCCCTTCGAGCTTGCACCGCCATTTTAAGATCATGGCTGATCATCTACTATCAATACCCGGTTCCTGCCTTGAACCCATATCCCTTGATTCCCCTATCCATAAGATACCTATCTAGTTCCTTCTTGAAAGCATCCAGAGAATTGGCCTCCACTACCTTCCGAGGCAGTGCATTCCAGACCCCCACAACTCTCTGGGAGAGGTTTTTCCTTAACTCTGTCCTAAATGACCTACCCCTTATTCTCAAACCAGGTACTGGACTCTCCCAGCATCTGGAACATATTTCCTGCCTCTATCTTGTCCAATCCCTTAATAATCTTATATGTCACAATCAGATCACCTCTCTATCTCCTTAATTCCAGCGTGTACAAGCCCAGTCTCTCTAACCTCTCTGCGTAAGACAGTCCGGACATCCCGGGAATTAACCTCGTGAATCTATGCTGCACTTCCTCTATAGCCAGAATGTCCTTCCTGAACCCGGGAGACCAAAACTGTACACAATACTCCAGGTGTGGTCTCACCAGGGACCGGTACAAACACCAAAGAATTTCCTTGCTCTTATACTCAATTGCCTTTGTAATAAAGGCCAATATTCCATTAGCCTTCTTCACTGCCTGCTGCACTTGCTCATTCACCTTCACTGACTGATGAACAAGGACTCCTAGATCTCTTTGTTTTTCTCCCTTACTTAACTCTACACCATTCAGATAATAATCTGCCTTCCTGTTCTTACTCTCAAAGTGGATAACCTCACACTTATTCACATTAAATGTCATCTGCCAAGTATCTGCCCACTCACTCAGCCTATCCAAGTCACCCTGAATTCTCCTAACATCCTCATCACAAGTCACACTGCCACCCAGCTTAGTATCATCAGCAAATTTGCTGATGTTATTCTCAATGCCTTCATCTAAATTGTTGATGTAAATCGAAAACAGCTGTGGTCCCAATACCGAGCCCTGTGGCACCCCACTAGTCACCACTTGCCATTCCGAGAAACACCCATTCACCATTACCCTTTGCTTTCTATCTGCCAACCAGTTTTCTATCCATGTCAATATCTTCCCCCCAATGCCCTGAGCGTTGATTTTACCCACCAATCTCCTATGTGGGACCTTAACAAATGCCTTCTGAAAATTGAGGTACTCTACATCCACTGGATCTCCCTTGTCTAACTTCCTGGTTACATCCTCGAAAAACTCCAATAGATTAGTCAAGCATGATTTGCCCTATCCTATCACTGCTATCTGGATATGCCATTATTTCATCTTTAATGATGAACTCTAGCATCTTTCCCACTACTGATGTTAGCTGACAGGATGATAGTTCTCTGTTTTCTCCCTCCCTCCTTTCTTAAAAAGTGGGATAACATTAGCCATTCTCCAATCCTCAGGAACTGATCCTGAATCGAAGGAACATTGGAAAATGATTACCAATGCATCCGCAATTTCCAGGGCCACCTCCTTTAGTACCCTAGGATGCAGACCATCTGGACCTAGGGATTTGTCAGCCTTCAGTCCCATCAGTTTACTCATCACCGTTTCCTTCCTAATGTCAATCTGTTTCATTTCCTCTGTTACCCTATGTCCTTGGCCCATCCATACATCTGGGAGATTGCTTGTGTCTTCCTTGGTGAAGACAGATCTAAAGTACTCATTAAATTCTTCTCCCATTTCTCTGTTTTCCATAACAATTTCACCCAATTCATTCTTCAAGTGCCCAACATTGTTCTTAACTATTTTCTTTCTCTTCACATACCCAAAAAAGCTTTTGCTATCCTCCTTTATATTCCTGGCTAGCTTGCGTTGGTACCTCATTTTTTCTCCCCGTATTGCCTTTTTAGTTAAGTTCTGTTGTTCCTTAAAAATTTCCCAATCATTTGTCCTCCCACTCACCTTAGCTCTGTCATACTTCCTTTTTTTTTAATGCTTCCTTTGACTTCCTTTGTCAACCACTGTGGCCCCTTTCCCCCCTTTGAATCCTTCCTTCTCCGGGGGATGAACATGTGTATAGGTTAGGGAATGGGGCAAAAAAAACCCTCCCTCAACCCACAGACACATCCCCCCCATCAACCAATTCACCCCCCACCACCAAATACACTCCCACAGCCCTCGGACACTCACCCAGTGGTTTCCCATCCTGCCGACCATCACCCAAGGGGACTCTTTGGAATCCTTCAGCAAGTCCAAGGAGAGGAAGAGAACGCTTTTATTAAGGATCTGACCCTGTGGGTGTGTGATGGGACGGTGTGGAGGGAGATTGACTCTGTGTCTGACCCCGGGAGTGAGTGATGGGACGGTGTGGAGGGAGATTCACTCTGTGTCTGACCCCGGGAGTGTGTGATGGGACGGTTTGGAGGGACATTCACTCTGTGTCTGACCCCGGGAGTGTGTGATGGGACGGTGTGGAGGGAGATTCACTCTGTGTCTGACCCCGGGAGTGTGTGATGGGACGGTGTGGAGGGAGATTCACTCTGTGTCTGACCCCGGGAGTGTGTGATGGGACAGTGTGGATGGAGATCCACTCTGTGTCTGACCCTGGGAGTGTGTGATGGGACGGTGTGGAGGGAGATACACTCTGTGTCTGACCCCAGGAGTGTGTGATGGGACAGTGTGGATGGAGATCCACTCTGTGTCTGACCCTGGGAGTGAGTGATGGGACGGTGTGGAGGGAGATTCACTCTGTGTCTGACCCCGGGAGTGTGTGATGGGACGGTGTGGAGGGAGATTCACTCTGTGTGTGACCCCGGGAGTGAGTGATGGGACGGTGTGGAAGGATTTCCCTTCACACACTCTCTCAGTTAGTTAGAGTGATGACTCACTGACATCCGGGTCAACATTATAAACCACACTGTGATCCTGGTTCTGTGTGAGATTCCACTCTGTGTGGATCTCTCCCCTTCCCTTTATTGACCTCTTACTTCCTCTCCCCCACCTCATCCACTTCTTCCCCATCTCATCCACTCCCTCATTTCTCCCCATCTCCCTCACCTGCCTGTACCTCTTCCCTTCTCCTCAGTCTCCGCTGCTCACTCTACCTTCCATCCCCTCGCTCCTCTCACCCACTCGCTCCTGCAACCACTATCCCACTTCCAGTGCGTATACAGGCCTTCTCCCTCTGCCCTCACCCGCCTCTCTCTACCTCTCCCCTTTCCTCATTTTCACCTTCTCGATCTTCGTCTCTCCCTCCTGCTCCCCCTCTCGCTGACATTACCTGTTCCCCACTCTTCCCCTCTCGTTCCACTCTCCCCTGGGCAACTCCCCCTACTCTTTCTCACTCCCCCACCCCATCTCTCTCACAACACTTTCTCTCCACTTCCCCTTCTTCTCCCTCCCTTTTCTCTTCCCCTACCCTGTCCACCCGTCTCTCTCTCACTCACTCTCTCTATCCTTCACACTTGTCACCCCTTCTTCTGCGTCCGTCTGCCTTAGTTATTTTCCCCCTCTCCCCCTCTGATCCTCTCTCTCCACATCCCAACTCTCCCTCCCCCCGAACCCCTCTCTCCCCCTGACCCTCACGTCTCAGACCCTCTCGCCCCCGACCTTTTCTCTCCCCCGACCCTCTCTCTCCCCTCCGAACCTCTTTATCCCCCTCCAACCCTCTCACACCCCTTGACTCTACCCCTTTCGACCCCCTATCTCCCTCTCCTCCTCTGATCTTTCTCCCCCATCCAACCCTCTCTCCCCAACCGACTCCCCCTCCGACCTCCCCGGACACTCAACACTCTCCCCCTCCATCTCTCTCACTCTCACCCACTCTCTCCTGCTCCACCTCCCTCTTACTGTTCCCCCCTCTTTACCCCATCCTCTTCTACCCTCTGCCCTCCACCCTGAATGTCTGTCTCTCTCTCCCTCTCTACTCTCGGACCTCCACCCTATCTCTCATTCCCACTCTCTCACTTCCTACCCCTCCCCTTCCATTCTCTCTTTCCCACACTCTCTACTTCTCCTGCTCTCCCCCTCCCCTCGACCACCCCTTGCCTACCCACTCTCCCCCACCCACCCCTCCCACGTCCACTGCCCTTCCCTCTCTCCCTCTCTCTACCCGACAACTCACCGTTCCGATATTGCCCAGCATATCCGCTAGGAATCCCGAACCCTGTGGACACAAGATTGATTGTTCATGCAGATTGTGGAGTGAGAAATCTCTCCCATTCTCACCGGGACTTCTACCCTCTCCTAAACCACCACTCCTCTTTCCCCCTTCTCCTCAAACTCCAGAACAAGGCCCCAAATAAAGTCTGGGGTGGGGGATGTCACTTGGTTTCAATAGACAATAGGTGCAGAAGTAGACCATTCGGCCCTTCGAGCTTGCACCGCCATTTTAAGATCATGGCTGATCATCTACTATCAATACCCGGTTCCTGCCTTGAACCCATATCCCTTGATTCCCCTATCCATAAGATACCTATCTAGTTCCTTCTTGAAAGCATCCAGAGAATTGGCCTCCACTACCTTCCGAGGCAGTGCATTCCAGACCCCCACAACTCTCTGGGAGAGGTTTTTCCTTAACTCTGTCCTAAATGACCTACCCCTTATTCTCAAACCAGGTACTGGACTCTCCCAGCATCTGGAACATATTTCCTGCCTCTATCTTGTCCAATCCCTTAATAATCTTATATGTCACAATCAGATCACCTCTCTATCTCCTTAATTCCAGCGTGTACAAGCCCAGTCTCTCTAACCTCTCTGCGTAAGACAGTCCGGACATCCCGGGAATTAACCTCGTGAATCTATGCTGCACTTCCTCTATAGCCAGAATGTCCTTCCTGAACCCGGGAGACCAAAACTGTACACAATACTCCAGGTGTGGTCTCACCAGGGACCGGTACAAACACCAAAGAATTTCCTTGCTCTTATACTCAATTGCCTTTGTAATAAAGGCCAATATTCCATTAGCCTTCTTCACTGCCTGCTGCACTTGCTCATTCACCTTCACTGACTGATGAACAAGGACTCCTAGATCTCTTTGTTTTTCTCCCTTACTTAACTCTACACCATTCAGATAATAATCTGCCTTCCTGTTCTTACTCTCAAAGTGGATAACCTCACACTTATTCACATTAAATGTCATCTGCCAAGTATCTGCCCACTCACTCAGCCTATCCAAGTCACCCTGAATTCTCCTAACATCCTCATCACAAGTCACACTGCCACCCAGCTTAGTATCATCAGCAAATTTGCTGATGTTATTCTCAATGCCTTCATCTAAATTGTTGATGTAAATCGAAAACAGCTGTGGTCCCAATACCGAGCCCTGTGGCACCCCACTAGTCACCACTTGCCATTCCGAGAAACACCCATTCACCATTACCCTTTGCTTTCTATCTGCCAACCAGTTTTCTATCCATGTCAATATCTTCCCCCCAATGCCCTGAGCGTTGATTTTACCCACCAATCTCCTATGTGGGACCTTAACAAATGCCTTCTGAAAATTGAGGTACTCTACATCCACTGGATCTCCCTTGTCTAACTTCCTGGTTACATCCTCGAAAAACTCCAATAGATTAGTCAAGCATGATTTGCCCTATCCTATCACTGCTATCTGGATATGCCATTATTTCATCTTTAATGATGAACTCTAGCATCTTTCCCACTACTGATGTTAGCTGACAGGATGATAGTTCTCTGTTTTCTCCCTCCCTCCTTTCTTAAAAAGTGGGATAACATTAGCCATTCTCCAATCCTCAGGAACTGATCCTGAATCGAAGGAACATTGGAAAATGATTACCAATGCATCCGCAATTTCCAGGGCCACCTCCTTTAGTACCCTAGGATGCAGACCATCTGGACCTAGGGATTTGTCAGCCTTCAGTCCCATCAGTTTACTCATCACCGTTTCCTTCCTAATGTCAATCTGTTTCATTTCCTCTGTTACCCTATGTCCTTGGCCCATCCATACATCTGGGAGATTGCTTGTGTCTTCCTTGGTGAAGACAGATCTAAAGTACTCATTAAATTCTTCTCCCATTTCTCTGTTTTCCATAACAATTTCACCCAATTCATTCTTCAAGTGCCCAACATTGTTCTTAACTATTTTCTTTCTCTTCACATACCCAAAAAAGCTTTTGCTATCCTCCTTTATATTCCTGGCTAGCTTGCGTTGGTACCTCATTTTTTCTCCCCGTATTGCCTTTTTAGTTAAGTTCTGTTGTTCCTTAAAAATTTCCCAATCATTTGTCCTCCCACTCACCTTAGCTCTGTCATACTTCCTTTTTTTTTAATGCTTCCTTTGACTTCCTTTGTCAACCACTGTGGCCCCTTTCCCCCCTTTGAATCCTTCCTTCTCCGGGGGATGAACATGTGTATAGGTTAGGGAATGGGGCAAAAAAAACCCTCCCTCAACCCACAGACACATCCCCCCCATCAACCAATTCACCCCCCACCACCAAATACACTCCCACAGCCCTCGGACACTCACCCAGTGGTTTCCCATCCTGCCGACCATCACCCAAGGGGACTCTTTGGAATCCTTCAGCAAGTCCAAGGAGAGGAAGAGAACGCTTTTATTAAGGATCTGACCCTGTGGGTGTGTGATGGGACGGTGTGGAGGGAGATTGACTCTGTGTCTGACCCCGGGAGTGAGTGATGGGACGGTGTGGAGGGAGATTCACTCTGTGTCTGACCCCGGGAGTGTGTGATGGGACGGTTTGGAGGGACATTCACTCTGTGTCTGACCCCGGGAGTGTGTGATGGGACGGTGTGGAGGGAGATTCACTCTGTGTCTGACCCCGGGAGTGTGTGATGGGACGGTGTGGAGGGAGATTCACTCTGTGTCTGACCCCGGGAGTGTGTGATGGGACAGTGTGGATGGAGATCCACTCTGTGTCTGACCCTGGGAGTGTGTGATGGGACGGTGTGGAGGGAGATACACTCTGTGTCTGACCCCAGGAGTGTGTGATGGGACAGTGTGGATGGAGATCCACTCTGTGTCTGACCCTGGGAGTGAGTGATGGGACGGTGTGGAGGGAGATTCACTCTGTGTCTGACCCCGGGAGTGTGTGATGGGACGGTGTGGAGGGAGCTTCACTCTGTGTCTGACCCCGGGAGTGTGTGATGGGACGGTGTGGAAGAATTTCCCTTCACACACTCTCTCAGTTAGTTAGAGTAATGACCCACTGACGGGTCAACATTATAAACCACACTGTGAGCCTGGTTCTATGTGAGAATCCACTCTGTGTGGATCTCTCCCCTTCCCATTATTGACCTCTTACTTCCTCTCCCCCACCTCATCCACTTCTTCCCCATCTCATCCACTCCCTCATTTCTCCCCATCTCCCTCACCTGCCTGTACCTCTTCCCTTCTCCTCAGTCTCCCCTGCTCCCTCTACCTTCCATCCCCTCTCTCCTCTCACCCACTCACTCCTGCACCCACTATCCCACTTCCAGTGCGTATACAGGCCTTCACCCTCTGCCATCACCCACCTCTCTCTACCTCTTCCCTTTCCTCATTCTCACCTTCTCGATCTTCGTCTCCCCCTCCTGCTCCCCCTCTCGCTGACATTACCTGTTCCCCACTCTTCCCCTCTCGTTCCATTCTCCCCTGGGCCTCTCCCCCTACTCTTTCTCACTCCCCCACCCCATCTCTCTCACTACACTTTCTTTGAACTCTCTCCACTTCCCCTTCCTCTCCCTCCCTTTTCTCTTCCCCTACCCTGTCCACCCGTCTCTCTCTCTCTCTCTCTCTCTCTCTCTATCCTTCACACTTGTCATCCCTTCTCCTTCTGCCTTCGTCTGCCTTACTGTTCTCTTCCCCCTCTCTACCCCTCTGACCCTCTCTCTCCCCATCCCGACTCTCTCTCCCCCCGAACCCCTCTCTCCTCCTCCGGACCCCTCTCTCCCTCTGACCCTCCCCCCTCCAACCCTCTCACCCCCAACCCTTTCTCCCCCAACCCTCTCTCTCCCCCTCCAACCCTCTCTCCCCCCTTAACCCTCTCCCCCCCTTAACCCTCTCCCCCTTCCGACCCCCCTCTCCCTCTCCTCCTCCAATCCTCTTTCTCCCCCATCCAACCTTCTCTCCCCAACCGACCCCCCTCCGACCTCCGCCGACCCCCAACACTCTCCCCCCCATCTCTCTCACTCTCACCCGCTCTCTCCTGCTCCATCTCCCTCTTACTGTTCCCCCCTCTTTACCCCATCCTCTTCTACCCTCTGCCCTCTACCCTGAATGTCTGTCTCTCTCTCCCTCTCTACTCTCGGACCTCCACCCTATCTCTCATTCCCCCTCTCTCACTTCCTACCCCTCCCCTTCCATTCTCTCTTTCCCACACTCTCCACTTCTCCTGCTCTCCCCCACCCCTTGCCTACCCACTCTCCCCCTCCCTCCCCTCCCACATCCACTGCCCTTCCCTCTCTCCCTCTCTCCACCCAACAACTCACCGTTCCGATATTGCCCAGCATATCCGTTAGGAATCCCGAACCCTGCAGACACAAGATTGAGTGTTCATACAGATTGTGGAGTGAGAAATCTCTCCCATTCTCACCGGGACTTCTCCCCTCTCCTAAACCACCCCTCCTCTTTCCCCCTTCTCCTTGAACTCTAGGACAAGGCCCAAAATAAAGTCTGGGGTGGGGGGTGTCACTTGGTTTCAATAGACAATAGGTGCAGAAGTAGACCATTCGGCCCTTCGAGCTTGCACCGCCATTTTAAGATCATGGCTGATCATCTACTATCAATACCCGGTTCCTGCCTTGTCCCCATATCCCTTGATTCCCCTATCCATAAGATACCTATCTAGCTCCTTCTTGAAAGCATCCAGAGAATTGGCCTCCACTACCTTCCGAGGCAGTGCATTCCAGACCCCCACAACTCTCTGGGAGAAGTTTTTCCTTAACTCTGTCCTAAATGACCTATCCCTTATTCTCAAACCATGCCCTCTGGTACTGGACTCTCCCAGCATCTGGAACATATTTCCTGCCTCTATCATGTCCAATCCCTTAATAATCTTATATGTTTCAATCAGATCTCCTCTCTATCTCCTTAATTCCAACGTGTACAAGCCCAGTCTCTCTAACCTCTCTGCGTAAGACAGTCCGGACATCCCGGGAATTAACCTTGTGAATCTATGCTGCATTTCCTCTACAACCAGGATGTCCTTCCTGAACCCTGGAGACCAAAACTGTACACAATACTCCAGGTGTGGTCTCACCAGGGCCCTGTACAAATGCAAAAGGATTTCCTTGCTCTTGTACTCAATTCCCTTTGTAATAAAGGCCAACATTCCATTAGCCTTCTTCACTGCCTGCTGCACTTGCTCATTCACCTTCACTGACTGATGAACAAGGACTCCTAGATCTCTTTGTATTTCTCTACACTGTTAGATAATAATCTGCCTTCCTGTTCTTACTCTCAAAGTGGATAACCTCACACTTATTCACATTAAACGTCATCTGCCAAGTATCTGCCCACTCACTCAGCCTATCCAAGTCACCCTGAATTCTCCTAACATCCTCATCACAAGTCACACTGCCACCCAGCTTAGTATCATCAGCAAACTTGCTGATGTTATTCTCAATGCCTTCATCTAAATCGTTGATGTAAATCGAAAACAGCCGTGGTCCCAATACCCAGCCCTGTGGCACCCCACTAGTCACCACCTGCCATTCCGAGAAACACCCATTCACCACTACCCTTTGCTTTCTATCTGCCAACCAGTTTTCTATCCATGTCAATATCTTCCCCCCAATGCCCTGAGCGTTGATTTTACCCACCAATCTCCTATGTGGGACCTTAACAAATGCCTTCTGAAAATCGAGGTACACTACATCCACTGGATTTCCCTTGTCTAACTTCCTGGTTACATCCTCAAAAAACTCCAACGGATTAGTCAAGCATGATTTGCCCTTGGTAAAGCCATGCTGGCTCGGCCCAATCCTACCACTGCTATCTAGATATGTCACTATTTCATCTTTAATAATGAACTCTAGCATCTTTCCCACTACTGATGTTAGGCTGACAGGATGATAGTTCTCTGTTTTCTCCCTCCCTCCTTTCTTAAAAAGTGGGATAACATTAGCCATTCTCCAATCCTCAGAAACTGATCCTGAATCGAAGGAACATTGGAAAATGATTACCAATGCATCCGCAATTTCCAGGGCCACCTCCTTTAGTACCCTAGGATGCAGACCATCTGGACCTAGGGATTTGTCAGCCTTCAGTCCCATCAGTCTACTCATCACCGTTTCCTTCCTAATCTCAATCTGTTTCATTTCCTCTGTTACCCTATGTCCTTGGCCCATCCATACATCTGGGAGATTGCTTGTGTCTTCCCAAGTGAAGACAGATCTAAAGTAATCATTAAATTCTTCTGCCATTTCTCTGTTTCCCATAACAATTTCACCCAATTCATTCTTCAAGGGCCCAACATTGTTCTTAACTATCTTCTTTCTCTTCACATACCTAAGAAAGCTTTTGCTATCCTCCTTTATATTCCTGGCTAGCTTGTGTTCGTACCTTATTTTTTCTTTTTGTATTGCCTTTTTAGTTAAGTTCTGTTGTTCCTTAAAAATTTCCCAATCATCTGTCCTCCCACTCACCTTAGCTCTGTCATACTTCCTTTTTTTCAATGCTATGCAGTCTCTGACTTCCTTTGTCAACCACCGTGGCCCCTTTCCCACCTTTGAATCCTTCCTTCTCCGGGGGACGAACATGTGTATAGGTTAGGGAATGGGGCAAAAAAATCCCTCCCACAGCCCACAGACACATCCCCCCATCAACCAATTCACCCCCCATCACCAAATACACTCCCACAGCCCTCGGACACTCACCCAGTGGTTTCCCATCCTGTCGACCATCACCCAAGGGGACTCTTTGGAACCCTTCAGCAAGTCCAAGGAGAGGAAGAGATCACTTTTATTAAGGATCTGACCCTGGGAGTGTGTGATGGGACGGTGTGGAGGGAGCTTCACTCTGTGTCTGGCCCCGAGAGTGTGTGATGGGACAGTATGGAGGGAGCTTCACTCTGTGTCTGACCCTGGGAGTGAGTGATGAGACGGTGTGGAGGGAGATTCACTCTGTGTCTGACCCCGGGAATGAATGATGAGACGGTGTGGAGGGAGATTCACTCTGTGTCTGACCCCGGGAATGAATGATGGGACGGTGTGGAGGGAGATTCACTCTGTGTCTGACCCCGGGAGTGTGTGATGGGACGGTGCGGAGGGAGATTCACTCTGTGTCTGACCCCGGGAGTGTGTGATGGGACGGTGCGGAGGGAGATTCACTCTGTGTCTGACCCCGGGAGTGTGTGATGGGACGGTGCGGAGGGAGATTCACTCTGTGTGTGACCCCGGGAGTGTGTGATGGGACAGTGTGGAGGGAGATTCACTCTGTGTCTGACCCTGGGAGTGAGTGATGAGACGGTGTGGAGGGAGATTCACTCTGTGTCTGACCCCGGGAATGAATGATGAGACGGTGTGGAGGGAGATTCACTCTGTGTCTGACCCCGGGAATGAATGATGGGACGGTGTGGAGGGAGATTCACTCTGTGTCTGACCCCTGGGAGTGTGTGATGAGACGGTGTGGAGGGATATTCACTCTGTGTCTGACCCCGGGAGTGAGTGATGGGACGGTGTGGAGGGATATTCACTCTGTGTCTGACCCCGGGAGTGTGTGATGGGACAGCGTGGAGGATACTTCACCCTCTACCTGACCTCGGCGGGGTGTGATGGGCAGTGTGCAGGGAGCTTCACACAGTCCCTCATTTAGTTAGAGTGATGATCCACTGACATCCAGGACAACGTTGTGAGCCCCTTTCTGTGTAAGATTCCACTCTGTGTGGCTCTCTATTTACCAATCCCCTCAAAAATAGGTATTCAACTTTAGATTCTATTGAGAGGAACAAATTTTTGGGAGGAGACACAGTGACTGGTCTCTGGCACGGAGTCAGGTGCTGTGGCTCAGAAGAGCAGAGGGGTGAAGAGGACTGCAGTGTTGATAGGAGATTCCATGGTCAGAGGAACAGGGATGAGGTTCTGTGGGTGTGACAGACACCCCTATGGTAAGTTGCCTCTCTGCTGCCAGAATCAGGGATGTCTCGAATCAGGCCCATGACATTCTCAAGGGTGAAGACGAGCAGCCAGAAGACTTGATGCATTTTGGCACCAGTGACATAGATGGTCAAGGTGAGGAGATCCCGAAGAGAGATTTTAGGGAGTACGTAGAAAGCTGAGAAATAAGACCTTCAGAGAACTCATCTCTGGATTGCTGCCCGTGAGGGTAAGAATAGGATGAGTTGGCTGAGGAACTGGTGCAGGGGACAGCGTTTCATATTTGTGGATCATTGGGATCTCTTCTGAGGGAAGTATGGCCTGTACAAAAGGGACGGGTTACATCTGAACCCGAGCGGGTCCAATATCCTTACAGGCAAGTTGTTCGGGTGGGTTTAAACTAATTTGGCAGGGTGAAGGGAACTGATAATGCTGAAGATGAGGTAGCTGGTGTACAAACAGAGGCAATGTGTAATGCAAGGAGAGGCTAATGATGGGGCAAAATTGCAGTCAACAGGATGAGTTGCAATGTAAAAGGGGGTAACAAAATCGAAAAGGGTGAACACAGGACTGATGGTGTTATATGCGAATGTGTGCAGTATAGGAATAAGGTAGATGATCTTGTAGCACAGTTACAGTTTGGCAAGTATGTTGTGGGCATCACTGAATCATGGCTGAAAGAAGATTATATCTGGTAGTTTAATGTCCCAGGATACTCAGTGTAACCAAAGGACAGGCAGGAAGACAAAGGAGGTAGCGTAACACTTTTGGTTAAAAAATGAAATTATATCATTAGAAAGGGGTGACATAGGGTCAGAAGGTGTTGAATCATTCATTGCCTCAAGGATAAAAAAAACCCTGATGGGAGTTGTATTCAGACCCCCAAACAGCAGTAAGAATGCGGTCAACAAATTACAAATGGAGATAGAAAATGCATGCCAAAAGGGCAATGTTACAATAGTCATGGGAGATTTCAATATGCAGGTAGATTGGGAAAATGAGGTTGGTGCTGGATTCCAGGAGAGGGAATTTCTAGAATGCCTCTCAGATGGCTTTTCAGAGCAGCTCATGGTTGAGGCCACTAGGGGATCAGCTATTCAGGATTGGGTGTTGTGCAATGAACCAGAATTGATTAGAGTGCTTAAGGTAAAAGAACCCTTAGGGGTAAAGTGATCATGTGATCATATTCATCCTAAATTTTGAGAAGGAGAAGCTAAAGTCAGATGTATCACTATTACAGTGGAATAACGGGAATTACAGAGGCATGAGAGAGGAATTGGCCAGAATTAATTGGAAAAGAACACTGCCAGGGATGATGGCAAAGCAGCAATGGCTGGAATTTCTGGAAGCAATTTGGAAGGCACAGGATATATACATCCCAAAAAGGAAGAAGTATTCTAAAGGCAAGGTGACAAAACTGTGGCTAACAAGAGAAGTCAAACCCAACATAAAAGCCAGAGAGGACATATAATAGAACAATAATTAGAGGGAAGTTAGAGGACTGGGAGGCTTTCAAATACCAACTGAGAGCAAATAAGAAGGTACAGATAGAATGCAAAAGTAAGTTAGCCAATAATATTAAAGGGGATACCGAGATACGTGAAATATAAATGAGAGGTGAGAGTGGATATTGGATCACTGGAAAATGATGCTGGAGAGGAAGTCATGGGGGTCAATGTAATGGCGTACGAACTGAAGTATTTTGCATCAGTCTTCACTGTGGAAGACACTAGCAGTGTGGTGGAAGTTCCAGAGTGTTGGGTTATGAAAGTGTGGTTACCATTACTAGGGAGAAGGTTCTTGAGGAATTGAAACATCTGAAGTCACCTGGACCAGATGGTTCACACCCCAGGGTTTTGAAAAGGGTGGCTGAAGAAACTGCAGAGGCATTACTAATGATCTTTGAAGTATCACCAGATTCTGGAATGGTTCTAGAGGTCTGAAAAATAGCAAATTTCACTCCACTCTTCAAGAAGGGTGAGAAACAGAAGAAAGGAGATTCTAGGATGGTTAAAACACAAAAATACAACTGCAGGTGCTGTGGATCAAAGAATACGTACATGACGCTGGAAGAACTCAGCAGGTCAGGCAGCATCCATGAGAAAAGAGTAGCCAATGTTTCGGGCCGAGACACTTCATCCTGACCAGGATGGAAAATCCTGATCTTGGCCTGAAACATTGGCTACTCTTTTCTCATGGATGCTGCCTGACCTGCTGAGTTCTTCCAGCATCGTGTACGTATTCTAGGATGGTTAGACTGACCTCAGTGGTTGGGAAGATATTGGAGTCAATTCTTAAGTATGTGGTTCGGAGTACCTGGAGGTACATGATAAACTAGGCCATGGTCTCATTCCACACTCCCTGGACCATTTCCCCTTTTCTTTCTCTCACTCTCACCCTTCTCCCTCTCTCCCTCTCTCTCTCCTCCTTTTCCCTCTCTCCTCCCTATCCATCTCTCCCCTCCCTTATCCTTTTTCCAATCTCCCCTCCACTTCCTACCCTTTATTCCCTCTCTCCCATCTCTGACCCTCCCTCCCACTTTCCCCATCTCTGTCCCTCCCTCCTGCTCTCTCCCACTCTCCCCCATTTCTCTATCTCCCTTTCTCTCCTTCTTTACCCTCTCCTGAAGCCTATACCCCTTCCCTTCTTTCCCACACTCTACCCCTCCTGAACTCCCCCTCTCCCCACTCCCTCTAGCAAACCCCTCTCCCGCAAAGCCCACTCCCCCTAATCCCACTCCCCAAACCCCCTTCCCTAAACACCCTCTGCCCCACCCTCTCTTCTCCTCCCACATCCTCTGCCCTTTCATCTCCCCCTCCCTCTCTTTCCACCCACCAACTCACCGTTCTGAACCTGGCCGACACGTCCATTAGGAATCACATACCCTGCGGAGACAAGATCAAGGTTTCAGACAGATTTCAGAGTGAGAAATCTCTGTCTCTCTCACCGGGATTTCTCCCCTCTCCTACCCTGCCCATACCTTTCCCCCTCCCCCTGGAACTCTAGGACAAGGCCCAAAATAAAGCCTGGGTGGCGGTCTCTCCTGGTTTCATGTGTGTAGGTAAGGAAATGGTGCAGAAAATTCCCCTCCCACAGCACACAGACAATCTCCCCCATCACCAATACCCCACTCCCACCAAATCCCCTCCCACAGTCCAGAGACAATCTACCCCACTCAGCAAATACCCTCTCACAGCCCACAGATACCTGTGCTTTCCCATCCTGTCGACTGTTAATCAAGGGGACTCTTTGGAATCCTTTAGCAAGTTCAAGGAGAGGAAGAGAACACTTTTATTAACGATGTAGCCACAGAAGTATGTGCTGTAAAGTTGTGGAGGGAGCTTCACTCTGTGTCTGACCCCGGGAGTGTGTGATGGGACGGTGTGGAGGGAGATTCACTCTGTGTCTGACCCCGGGAGTGAGTGATGGGACGGTGTGGAGGGAGATTCACTCTGTGTCTGTCACTGGGAGTGTGTGATGGGACGGTGTGGAGGGAGATTCACTCTGTGTCTGACCCCGGGAGTGAGTGATGGGACGGTGTGAAGGGAGATTCACTCTGTGTCTGACCCCGGGAGTGTGTGACAGTACAGTGAGGAGGAATCTTCCTCCATCAATTAGAGTGATAGTCTGGATACATCTGACATCCGGGTCTACATTATGATCCACAGCATGAGCCAGTTACTCAGTGTGAGATTTTGACCGTGTTCCTGCCTGATCTGCCTACCTCGATCTCCACTTGGAACAGTGATTCTCGGCAGATCTGAACCTATCTGGGGTGTAATCACTCGATCAGGCAATGGTCCAACCCCTGTAGGGAGACAAAGATCCCATCAGTATGGCGTCTGCCTTTAATCTCCCCCCGAATATAGAATGTTGGTTAATTTATTATTGTCCCCTCAGTCTGCCGTGCACTAAGAATTAAATCCCAGTCTGTCCAACCTCTCTCCATAGCTCAGTCCATTGAGTCCATATCCTCCCTGTCCCAACTCTCCTCCCCGGGTCCTGTCTCTCCCCCTATCCTGTCTCCACCTCCCACGTGCCATCTCTCCACCTCCCCCTCCCCAGTCTCCCACTCCCCCGTCCCGACTCTCCACCTCCCCGTCCCGTCTCCAATACCCCCGTCCCGTCTCCACCTCCCATGTCCCATCTCTCCGCCTCCCCCTCCCAGTCTCCCACCCCCCCATCCCGACTCTCCACCTCCCCGTCCTGTCTCCACCTCCCACGTCCCATCTCTCCAATGCCCACTCCCCAATCTCCCACCCCCGTCCCAAATCTGCACCTCCCCTGTCCTGTCTCCACCTCCCACGTCCCATCTCTCCAATGCCCCCTCCCCAATCTCCCACCCCCGTCCCAAATCTGCACCTCCCCTGTCCTGTCTCCACCTCCCACATCCCATCTCTCCAATGCCCCCTCCCCAATCTCCCACCCCCGTCCCGAATCTCCACCTCCCCTATCCTGTCTCCACCTCCCACGTCCCATCTCTCCACCCCTCCGTCCCATCTCCACCCCTCCGTCCCGACTCTCCGCCTCCCCCATCCCGTCTCTCCGCTTCCACCGTCCCGTCTCCACCCCCCCGTTCCGTCACCACCTCCCCGTCTTGTCTCCCCTTCCCGTCCTGTCTCTCCACATCCCCCCGTCCCGTCTCCCTCTCTCCCCTGCCCCGTCTCTCCTCTTCCCCGTCCCGTCTCTCCCCTCCCCCGTCCTGTCTCTCGTTTCTCCCCTCCCCCGTCCTGTCTCTCGTTTCTCCCCTCCCCTGTCCCATCTCTCCCCTCCCCTGTCCCGTCTCTCCCCTCCCCTGCCCCATCTCTCCACCTCCCCCGTCCCATTTCCACCTCCCCTTTCCCGTCTCCCATCCACCTTCTCCCACTTCCCTGACTTATCACTCCCTCCAGTCTTTCCCAGAACTGTTCCTTTTCTCACATTAGACCCAAGCCTGCACAACACTGCCAATTTCCCACATAGTTACTGGTAAGGATGTGATCTCCATGTTCGTAGTTCAGGATTTGAAGTGACACTCTATACCCCTCTCCCACCTCTCAAGTTGTCACTTTTTATTGTCTTTTCGACCATAACTGCTGGTACAGTGCACAGTAAAAACAAGGCAACGTTTCTCTCCTCACCAGTCCTGGGCTCACCTTTCTGGAGGGAGGATCGGGCAAGGATGAGGAGACAGAGCACGAGGCAGTGTGTGGACACCATCATTTCCTCAGACGGATGGCGATGAGAAGGACAAGGGAGAGACTTGTGATCCTCTCAGCTCCTGAACAGCCAGCTCAACTGCAGCTGCCACCGCTGCTTTTCAATCCCCCGCCCTGGCCAACCGGGGAGAGGTCCACCCACTCAGGCTCCACGACTCCAGGGTGGAGCATGTCCAGATCCTGCCCCCTGGGCTGAATCCTCGTCTGACTCTGTCTCCCTCTCTCCCATTTTCTGTCTCACTCACACACACACACCCTTCTGTTCTAAAGGATTTCAGGAATTCTGAATGTTTCACTCTGTCTCAGTCTGGAAGGAGTTTCTCTCTGTGTCTGACCCCGGAAGTGTGTGATGGGCAGTGTTGAGAGTGCTTCAGTCTGTGTCTGACCCCAGGAGTGTGTGATGGGTCAGTGAGGAGGGAGATTCACTCTATGTCTGACCCCACCACCCCAGTCAGGGACATGTCAGCTCGTTAACAGGAATGAAGCATTCTCTTGGCTCCCATTTCAATGCCAGTGCCAGAGCTGTGTAGGGAGGGTGGGTCCAACTGGAACATGTTCGGCACCTGATGAATTACAGATGTTTTACATCGCAGCCAAGGAGATAGTGATTCCTCTCCATCTGCCCACCATCATCCATTCTGTTTCCAGACACATAGGTCATGGGGTGTCCCAACTCAGAAACCCGTGTCTCCAAAACACTGGAAACTCTGCAGATGCTGGAAACCCTGAGCAACACACACACAAAATGCTGGGGGAACTGAGCAGACCAGGCAGCACCTATGGAGAGGAATAAACAGAAGATGTTTCATGTCGAGAACGACCTTGTTTCTTGGAACCAAGCCCTCAAATAGGAATGTGACGTTATTGAGAATAATTAAACCTGAAATTCCTGAATCAGAGTCAGGTTTATTGCACTGACTAATGTTGTCAAATTTGTTTTGTGGCAGCTGGGCTGAGCAAGACCTAAAAATTACTGTAAGTTTAAAAAAAATTACTGTACTATTAAAAAGTGCTGAAAAAGAGTAGTGAGAGCGTGTACATGGACTATGGACCTATCACAAATCTGATGGCAGAGGGGAAGAAGCTGTTCCTGAATTACTGGTCTTCTGACTCTTGTACCTCCTCAGCGAGAAGAGGGCATGTCCCAGATGGCCAGGGTCCTCGAGGATGGGTGCCACTTTCTTGAGGAGTCGGCTCTTGAAGATGGTGGTGAGGGTGGTGCTCATGATGGAAATGACTGCAGCTCCTTACAGTCCTGTGCAGTGGACCCTCCACACCAGACACTGAAGCCACCAGTCAGAATGCTCCCCACCAAATATATGTAGAGATTTGCTAGTCTTTTGGGACATACCAAATCTCCTCAAACTCCTCATGAAATATAGCCATTGTTCAATTTAATGATTTCTCAAATTTAACTTAAGAATTGCAGTCTTTGCAATGAGATAGCACTCTCACATGTGGAAAATTGTACCTACAGAGTGACAGCACCAAAACAGGCCCTTTGGCCCAGCTGGTTCATGCTAACCAATATTCCCATCCAAGCGAGGCCCATAACGGCTAAACCTTTCCTGTCCACGTACCTGTCCGAATGTTTTTTAAATATTGCTAATGTTCCTGCCTCAACCACTCCCTCCATTCCTTAAATAGACCACCCTCTATGTGAAAAAGTTGCCCTTCAGGTTCCTATTATATCTCTCCCCCTCACCTAAACCTATGCCCTCAGATTATCATACCAGGGGACTGTCAATAGTCTAATAACAGCAGGTAGAAACTGTCCTTGAACTCAGTAAAACATTCTTTCAGACTTTTGTATCTTTTCACTGCTGGGAGGAGGGAGAACAGGGAATGTCTGTGGAGACTGGATGCTTTACTGAGGTGGCAGGAAGTGTAGACAAAGTCTATTGAGGAGAGGGTGGTTTCTGTGGGGCACTGAGCCGTGTCCACAACGTTCTGTGATTTCTTGCGGTCACAGGCAGAGCAGTTGCTGTACCGAGCCATGATGGATCTAGATAGGATGCCTTCTGTTAAAAATTGATGAGGGTCAAAAGGGACACGCTGAATTTCTTCAGCTTCTGGAGAAAGTAGGGGTGCTGGTGAGATTTCTAGACCATGACATTGGTCGGACCAGGTCCGGATATTGGTGATGTTCACTCCTAAGATCATGAAGTTCTGAACCTCAGCACTATTAACATAGACAGGAGCACGAGTACTGCCCCACCGCCCTCCTCTTCCTGCAGTCAGTCAGAACTGCTGACACTGGGGGTAAGGTGTTGTCAGGACACTATCAGCTGCTTCCACCAATCGTTATTTTCTTACGATTGTTCTAGTTTGGTTGTAAATTTGACCAAAGATTGTAATTCTCAAAGGATACATAAATACAATTTGCAGCTTCATAAAACCCTGGTCAGGCTACATCTGGAGTACAACCACCCTAGGATGAAGTGTCAAAGGCAGGGTGAGGAGGCGGTTTGGAGTTTGGCCACAGAGGAGCAGAGGAACCAGAGTCAGTACGAGGAGTACGGCCACACAGGGACAAAGTGTCAGAGGCAAGATGAGGAGGCGGTTTGGAGTACGGCCACACAGGGACAAAGTGTCAGAGGCAGTGTGCGGTTCAGCAAATTGTGCAAACTGGTGTCTCGGACATTTGTATTGTGATCGCAAGACCCTATTGGATATTAGTAATGCAGAACACTGTAGGTCTGGTTCTCTGATTCATTGGCAAAGACCAACAGTGGGAGAGTTGCGTTGCCTTGGTTGTTTGGCAGACCAGGCCTTCATAAGCCCATAACACCATTATATATAGGAAGAGAATTAGGCCATTTGGCTCATTGAGTCTGCTCCACCATTTCATCATGGCTGATCCATTTTTCCTCAGCCCCAATCTCCTGCTTTCTCCCTGTATCCTTTCATGCCCTGACAAATCAAAGATCTATCAAGCTCTGCCCTTAAATATACATAAAGATGGCCTCCTGTGGCAATGAATTCACACTCCTTGGTTAAAGAAATTCCTCATCTTTGTTCTAAATGGATGTCCTTTTATTCTGAGGCTGTGTCTTCTGGTCTTCGATGGTCCCACCATCAGAAACATCTTCTCTACATCCATCAAAGTCTTTTACCATTCAATGGGTTTCAATGAGGTCATCCCTCATTCTTCTGAATCCTACTGAATACAGGCCCAGAGCCATCAAACGGTCTTCATATAATAAGCCATTCAACCCTGGAATCAATTTCGTGAACCTCCTTTGAACTCTCTCCAGTTTCAGTACATCTTTTCTAAGGGGCCCAAACCTGCTCACAGTACTCCAAGTGAGGCTTCACCAGTGCTTTATAAAGTTCCAATATTACATCCTTGGTTTTATATTCTAGTCCTTTCAAAATGAATGCTAACATCACATTTGCCTATCTCACCAAAGACTCAACCTGCAAATTGACCTTTAGGGAATCCTGCGCAAGGACTCCCTAGTCCCCTTACATCTCAGCTTTTTGTATTTTCTCTCCATTTAGAAAATAGTCAGCCTTTTCATTTGTTCTACCAAAGTACAGTTCCCAGCACTGTCTTACATCTGCCACTTCTTTGCCCGTTCTCCTAATCTGTCGAAGTCCTTCTGTAGCTTACTTCCTCAAAAGTACTTGCCTCTCCACCTACCTTCATATCATCTGCAAACTTTACAACAAAGCCATAAATTCCATTGTCCAAATCGTTGACATATTACGTAAAAAGAATCGGTCCCAGCACAGATCCCTGTGGGACCCCTATGCCTCAGGGCCGCCTGTTGCAGCCACCCAGGGGAGGAGACTCCAGAGGTGGAGTGGGAGAGAGCAGAGGCCTCTGTGGGCACACTGGGTCGGGGGGTCCCTGTTATCGGTGCTGCCCTCCAGTGTTTGCTCAGCGGAAGACCAGCTGCATTGCATTCGTCTGCGGCTGCACCAGCGTGTGCTGAGCTGTTCTTACAGGCCATAACACTCAGGGCTTGGACTATATATCATTTTGTGACTATGTTTTTCTGCTATTGTAACTATATGTGTTGTGTGTTGGTACATTTGCACCTTGGCCCCAGAGGAACTCCATTTCATTTGCCCGAATTAATGTGTTTGGTTACATAACAATCAAACTTGAACTTGAATTCTGGTCACCCCATTATGGGAATGGTATAAAGTGGAGCTTTAGAGAGGGTGGAGGTGAGCTTCATCGGGATGCTGTCTTGATTAGAGAACGTAACGTAGTTAGAAGGAAAGAGTTATCGGACAAACTTGGGTTGATCTTTCTGGAGTGGCCGCAGCGAAGCCGACAAAACGTCCAGCCCAGTTCATCACAGGAAAAGCCCTGCCCACCATTGAGCACATCTACAAGGAGCATCTGTCACAGGAGAGCAGTATCCATCATCAGGGGCCCCTCACCATCCAGGACATGCGCTCTTCTCACTGCAGCCATCAGGAAGGAGGTACAGAAGCCTTGGGACCCACATGTCCAGGTTCAGGAACAGTTGTTACCTCTGAATCACCAGGCTCCCGACTTCATTCACATTAACACTGAACCAAATACACAACCTATGGGCTATGCATTTGTGTTTCATTGATGACTGCATTGGTGCTAATTTCAGAACAATCTACAATGACCAATTAACCTACCAACCATTACTCCTCTGGACTGTGGGAGGAAACCCATGCGGGTTCCTTCATTCTTTCCCATTAAAGGTCTTCTCCTCACCCACCTATCACCTTCCTCTAGTGCCCCTCCTCCTTCCCTCCCTCACTCCTACCACTCTCCTCTCCTATTAGATTCCTTCTTCTCCAGCTTTTTCCACCTATCACATTCCAGCTTCTTGCTTCAACCCTTTCCTCCACCCACCTGGTTTCACCCATCACCTTCTAGCTTGTCCTCTTTCGCTTCCCCTCAGCTTTTGATTCTGGTGTCTTCTCCCCTCCTTGAGGGGTCTCAGCCCGAAACATCGGCTGTTTATATGTTTCCCTAGATGCTGCCTGACCTGCTGAGTTCCTCCAGCATTTTGTGTGTGTTGCTCTGGTTTTCCAGCGTCTGCAGAATCTTGTTTATTGACCTATTTGCACAGTTTGTCTTTTGCGCGTTGGTTGATGGTCAGTCTTTGTAGTTTTTCACTGATTCTATTCCTTCTCTGTTCTACTCTGAATGCCTGCAAGACAATGATTGGCAGGGTAGTGCATGGTGACATACCATATACTGTACGTACTTTCATAATAAATTTGAATGTTGAACTTTGAAAGGAGACCTGATAAAGGTTTATAAGATCATAAGAGACACAGATAGAGTTTTGCTGCTGGCTGGTTCTTCGCTGCGAAACTCAGGAGGGAAAAAGTTCTCCACTACTGCAGAACTTTTCTTCCTGCCTGCGCTGCACAGGCTGATAGTGAGGGTTGGTGCACGTGGACCAATTCCACTCTAGGCTGGGGGAATGTTCCACTGCAATGACCACAAGGCTGTAGGATGAGTATCAGTTATCCTCCCCCGAGACAGATGGCCTGGCAAGGCTAACGAGTCCCATCTACCCGGGTTTGGAATTGGAGATGTCCTTCTCCCAGGGTGATCAGCCCGGTTACACCGTTGGACAGTCGACCACATCATAGCGTAGCAAATTCAGGAAGAACAGGGACGCCACGTGAAGCCATTGCTACAGGCACAGTGGTGTTGAAGAGGCCACATGTGAGTGGCCTCCCCTCTGGCGAGACAGGAGAAACTGTGGTCCTGTGACGATCACTACACCTGGACAGGAGAGGCGATGGGAGACGCTTCACCTTCCTAACTGATCAGGACATCCAACCCAGGACTCTCATGTGTTCACGTGTACATTGATAAACACGTGTTTTAAATGTGTACATGTATGTCAAAGTGAACATGTAATTTGAAGTATGCATGTAAATATTTGTATGTGTGTGAATCTGTGTGTATCATCGGTATGTGTATATGTTTGTGTGTAACTACATGTACACTCCATGTACACGAGTACATCTGTGTTTTATCGGTGATTATATATCAATATGTATTGAAGTATGCCCAAGTGTTTGTTGGTGTGCAGGGGCTTGTGCGTGTCACTTAATGGACATACAATCAATTTATATAAGTTATCTTATTCATTTATATTTATTTTGTTCTATATCTTATTAAGTTTTTCTGTGCTACATCAGATCCGGAGTAACAACTATTTCATTCACTTGGCTACTGGAAATGATATTAAACAATCTTGAATCTTGTGTGAGAGTGTCTGTGTATATATATATATATATATATATATATATATTCAAGTCTGAACACCTGTCCTCCCATAACCCATGCATACATGTACAAATCTCACAACCCCAGCTAGGACTCTGTACATCGGATCAGTTCCCTGGACTTGGCCCCCCTGGAGCAGGCACCTTCCTAAGGGTGGGTCAAAGCCAAAGGGTGACGTAGAGGAACAACACGCTCATTCTACTAGGGATGAGATATGATCCAAATGAACCATTTATTTCACTGTCGACAGCTGCCAAGAAAGTCACTCTGTCTGGACAGCTGAGGATGGCTTGGCAGGAAAATGTAACAGCAGCGGCAAGCTACATTAACTGTTTATACTGGAGAAGAGAGAGGAGATCTGAGCGTCTGAAACCTGGCCCCTGAGAAGGAGAGGACAGGTTGTTCAATACCAAGTCCTGGAGAATGAGAAGACAATATGTTCGAAACCAGATCCCCGAGAGTGAGGGGGCAATATGTCCGATACCTGGTTCCCGGAGAGTGAGAGGACAATATGTCCGATACCTGGTCGCAGAGAGTGAGAGGACAATATGTCCGATACCTGTTCCCGGAGAGTGAGAGGACAATATGTCTCATACCAGGTCCCGGAGAGTGAGAGGACAATATGTCCGATACCTGGTCCCAGAGAGTGAGAGGACAATATGTCCGATACCTGTTCCCGGAGAGTGAGAGGACAATATGTCCGATACCTGGTTCCCCGAGAGTGAGAGGACAATATGTCACATACCTGGTTCCCGGAGAGTGTGAGGACAATATGTCCGATACCAGGTGCCGGAGAGTGAGAGGACAGTATGTCCGATACCTGGTCCTGGAGAGTGAGAGGACAATATGTCCGATACCTGGTCCTGGAGAGTGAGAGGACAATATGTCCGATACCTGGTCCTGGAGAATGAGAGGACAATATGTCCGATACCTGGTGCCTGAGAGTGAGAGGACAATATGTCCGATATATGGGCCCAGAGAGTGAGAGGACAATCTGTCCGATAGCTGGTTCCCGGAGAGTGTGAGGACAATATTTCCAATACCTGGTGCCCGAGAGTGAGAGGACAATATGTCCGATACCTGGTCCCGGAGAGTGAGAGGACAATATGTCCGATACCTGGTTCCCGGAGAGTGAGAAGACAATATGTCCCATACCTGGTTCCCGGAGAGTGAGAGGACAATATGTCCTATACCTGGTCCTGGAGAGTGAGAGGACAATATGTCCGATACCTGGTCCCGGAGAGTGAGAGGACAATATGTCCGATACCAGGTCCTGGAGAATGAGAGGACAATATGTCCGATACCTGGTGCCCGAGAGTGAGAGGACAATATGTCTGACATATGGGCCCAGAGAGTGAGAGGACAATCTGTCCGATACCTGGTTCCCGGAGAGTGTGAGGACAATATTTCCAATACCTGGTGCCCGAGAGTGAGAGGACAATATGTCCGATACCTGGTCCCGGAGAGTGAGAGGACAATATGTCCGATACCTGGTTCCCGGAGAGTGAGAAGACAATATGTCCCATACCTAGTTCCCGGAGAGTGAGAGGACAATATGTCCTATACCTGGTTCCCGGAGAGTGAGAGGACAATATGTTCAATACCTGGTCCCGGAGAGTGAGAGGACAATATGTCCGATACCTGGTCCCGGAGAGTGAGAGGACAATATGTCCGATACCTGGTCCCCGAGAGTGAGTGGACAATATCTCCGATACCTGGGCCCAGAGAGTGAGAGGACAATATGTCCGATACCTGGTTCCCGGAGAGTGAGAGGACAATATGTCCGATACCTGTTCCCGGAGAGTGAGAGGACAATATGTCTCATACCTGGTTCCCCGAGAGTGAGAGGACAATATGTCCGATACCTGAGCTCAGACAGTGAGAGGACAATATGAGCGATACCAGGTCCCAGAGAGTGAGAGTACAATATGTCTGATACCTGTTCCCGGAGAGTGAGAGGACAATATGTCCGATACCTGGTACCCGGAGAGTGAGAGGACAGTATGTCCGATACTTTGTCCCGGAGAGTGAGAGGACAATATGTCCGATACCTGGTTCCCGGAGAGTGAGAGGACAATATGTCTCATACCTGGTTCCCGGAGAGTGTGAGGACAATATGTCCGATACCAGGTCCCGGAGAGTGAGCGGACGGTTTGTCCGATAGCTGGTCCCGGAGAGTGAGAGGACAATATGTCCGATACCAGGTCCCGGAGAGTGAGAGGACAATATGTCTGATACCTGAGCTCAGACAGTGAGAGGACAATATGTCCATTACCTGGTGCCCGAGAGTGAGAGGACAATATGTCCGTTACCTGGTGCCCGAGAGTGAGAGGACAATATGTCCGATATCTGGTGCCCGAGAGTGAGAGGACAATATGTGCGATACCTGGTTCCCGGAGAGAGAGAGGACAATATGTCCGATACCAGGTTCCCGGAGAGTGAGAGGACAATATGTCCGATACCTGGTTCCCGGAGAGTGAGAGGACAATATGTCTGATACCAGGTCCCAGAGAGTGAGAGGACAATATGTCCGATACTTGGTTCCTGGAGAGTGAGAGGACAATATGTCTGATACCAGGTCCCCGAGATTGAGAGGACAATATGTCCGATACGTGGTCCCGGAGAGTGAGAGGACAATATGTTCCGTACCTGGTTCCCGGAGATTGAGAGGACAATATGTCCGATACCTGGTACCCGGAGAGTGAGAGGACAGTATGTCCGATACTTGGTCCCGGAGAGTGAGAGGACAATATGTCCGATACCTGGTTCCCCGAGAGTGAGAGGACAATATGTCCGATACCTGAGCTCAGACAGTGAGAGGACAATATGAGCGATACCAGGTCCCAGAGAGTGAGAGTACAATATGTCCGATACCAGGGCCCAGAGAGTGAGAGGACAATATGTCCGATACCTGGTTCCCGGAGAGTGAGAGGACAATATGTCCGATACCTGGTCCCCGAGAGTGAGTGGACAATATCTCCGATACCTGGGCCCAGAGAGTGAGAGGACAATATGTCCGATACCTGGTTCCCGGAGAGTGAGAGGACAATATGTCCGATACCTGGTTCCCGGAGAGTGTGAGGACAATATGTCCGATACCAGGTCCCGGAGAGTGAGCGGACGGTTTGTCCGATAGCTGGTCCCGGAGAGTGAGAGGACAATATGTCCGATACCTGGTCCCGGAGAGTGAGAGGACAATATGTCCGATACCTGGTCCCAGAGAGTGAGAGGACAATATGTCCGATACCTGGTCCCCGGAGAGTGAGAGGACAACATGTCTGATACCTGAGCTCAGACAGTGAGAGGACAATATGAGCGATACCAGGTCCCAGAGAGTGAGAGTACAATATGTCCGATACCAGGGCCCAGAGAGTGAGAGGACAATATGTCCGATACCTGGTTCCCGGAGAGTGAGAGGACAATATGTCCGATACCTGGTCCCCGAGAGTGAGTGGACAATATCTCCGATACCTGGGCCCAGAGAGTGAGAGGACAATATGTCCGATACCTGGTTCCCGGAGAGTGAGAGGACAATATGTCCGATACCTGTTCCCGGAGAGTGAGAGGACAATATGTCTCATACCTGGTTCCCGGAGAGTGTGAGGACAATATGTCCGATACCAGGTCCCGGAGAGTGAGCGGACGGTTTGTCCGATAGCTGGTCCCGGAGAGTGAGAGGACAATATGTCCGATACCTGGTCCCGGAGAGTGAGAGGACAATATGTCCGATACCTGGTCCCAGAGAGTGAGAGGACAATATGTCCGATACCTGGTCCCCGGAGAGTGAGAGGACAACATGTCTGATACCTGAGCTCAGACAGTGAGAGGACAATATGAGCGATACCAGGTCCCAGAGAGCGAGAGGACAATATGTCCGATACCAGGGCCCCGAGAGTGAGAGGACAATATGTCCGATACCTGGTTTCCCGAGAGTGAGAGGACAATATGTCCGATTCCTGACCTCAGACAGTGAGAGGACAATATGAGCGATACCAGGGCCCAGAGAGTGAGAGGACAATATGTCCGATAACTGGTCCCCGAGAGTGAGTGGACAATATGTCCGATACCTGGGCCCAGAGAGTGAGAGGACAATATGTCCGATACCTGGGCCCAGAGAGTGAGAGGATAATATGTCCGATACCTGGTCCCGGAGAGTGAGAGGACAATATGTCTGATACCTGAACTCAGACAGTGAGAGGACAATATGTCCATTACCTGGTGCCCGAGAGTGAGAGGACAATATGTCCGATATATCGGCCCAGAGAGTGAGAGGACAATATGTCCGTTACCTGGTGCCCGAGAGTGAGAGGACAATATGTCCGATACCTGGTGCCCGAGAGTGAGAGGACAATATGTCCGATACCTGGTTCCCGGAGAGAGAGAGGACAATATGTCCGATACCTGGTTCCCGGAGAGTGAGAGGACAATATGTCCGATACCTGGTTCCCGGAGAGTGAGAGGACAATATGACCCATACCTGGTTCCCGGAGAGTGAGAGGACAATATGTCCCATACCTGGTTCCCCGAGAGTGAGAGGACAATATGTCCGATACCTGGTCCCCGGAAAGTGAGAGGACACTATGTCCGATACCTAGTCCCCGAGAGTAAGAGGACAATATGTCCGATACCTGGTCCCGGAGAGTGAGAGGACAATATGTCCGATACTTGGTTCCTGGAGAGTGAGAGGACAATATGTCTGATACCAGGTCCCCGAGATTGAGAGGACAATATGTCCGATACGTGGTCCCGGAGAGTGAGAGGACAATATGTTCCGTACCTGGTTCCCGGAGATTGAGAGGACAATATGTCCGATACCTGGTACCCGGAGAGTGAGAGGACAGTATGTCCGATACTTGGTCCCGGAGAGTGAGAGGACAATATGTCCGATACCTGGTTCCCCGAGAGTGAGAGGACAATATGTCCGATACCTGAGCTCAGACAGTGAGAGGACAATATGAGCGATACCAGGTCCCAGAGAGTGAGAGTACAATATGTCCGATACCAGGGCCCAGAGAGTGAGAGGACAATATGTCCGATACCTGGTTCCCGGAGAGTGAGAGGACAATATGTCCGATACCTGGTCCCCGAGAGTGAGTGGACAATATCTCCGATACCTGGGCCCAGAGAGTGAGAGGACAATATGTCCGATACCTGGTTCCCGGAGAGTGAGAGGACAATATGTCCGATACCTGGTTCCCGGAGAGTGTGAGGACAATATGTCCGATACCAGGTCCCGGAGAGTGAGCGGACGGTTTGTCCGATAGCTGGTCCCGGAGAGTGAGAGGACAATATGTCCGATACCTGGTCCCGGAGAGTGAGAGGACAATATGTCCGATACCTGGTCCCAGAGAGTGAGAGGACAATATGTCCGATACCTGGTCCCCGGAGAGTGAGAGGACAACATGTCTGATACCTGAGCTCAGACAGTGAGAGGACAATATGAGCGATACCAGGTCCCAGAGAGTGAGAGTACAATATGTCCGATACCAGGGCCCAGAGAGTGAGAGGACAATATGTCCGATACCTGGTTCCCGGAGAGTGAGAGGACAATATGTCCGATACCTGGTCCCCGAGAGTGAGTGGACAATATCTCCGATACCTGGGCCCAGAGAGTGAGAGGACAATATGTCCGATACCTGGTTCCCGGAGAGTGAGAGGACAATATGTCCGATACCTGTTCCCGGAGAGTGAGAGGACAATATGTCTCATACCTGGTTCCCGGAGAGTGTGAGGACAATATGTCCGATACCAGGTCCCGGAGAGTGAGCGGACGGTTTGTCCGATAGCTGGTCCCGGAGAGTGAGAGGACAATATGTCCGATACCTGGTCCCGGAGAGTGAGAGGACAATATGTCCGATACCTGGTCCCAGAGAGTGAGAGGACAATATGTCCGATACCTGGTCCCCGGAGAGTGAGAGGACAACATGTCTGATACCTGAGCTCAGACAGTGAGAGGACAATATGAGCGATACCAGGTCCCAGAGAGCGAGAGGACAATATGTCCGATACCAGGGCCCCGAGAGTGAGAGGACAATATGTCCGATACCTGGTTTCCCGAGAGTGAGAGGACAATATGTCCGATTCCTGACCTCAGACAGTGAGAGGACAATATGAGCGATACCAGGGCCCAGAGAGTGAGAGGACAATATGTCCGATAACTGGTCCCCGAGAGTGAGTGGACAATATGTCCGATACCTGGGCCCAGAGAGTGAGAGGACAATATGTCCGATACCTGGGCCCAGAGAGTGAGAGGATAATATGTCCGATACCTGGTCCCGGAGAGTGAGAGGACAATATGTCTGATACCTGAACTCAGACAGTGAGAGGACAATATGTCCATTACCTGGTGCCCGAGAGTGAGAGGACAATATGTCCGATATATCGGCCCAGAGAGTGAGAGGACAATATGTCCGTTACCTGGTGCCCGAGAGTGAGAGGACAATATGTCCGATACCTGGTGCCCGAGAGTGAGAGGACAATATGTCCGATACCTGGTTCCCGGAGAGAGAGAGGACAATATGTCCGATACCTGGTTCCCGGAGAGTGAGAGGACAATATGTCCGATACCTGGTTCCCGGAGAGTGAGAGGACAATATGACCCATACCTGGTTCCCGGAGAGTGAGAGGACAATATGTCCCATACCTGGTTCCCCGAGAGTGAGAGGACAATATGTCCGATACCTGGTCCCCGGAAAGTGAGAGGACACTATGTCCGATACCTAGTCCCCGAGAGTAAGAGGACAATATGTCCGATACCTGGTCCCGGAGAGTGAGAGGACAATATGTCCGATACTTGGTTCCTGGAAAGTGAGAGGACACTATGTCCGATACCTGGTCCCCGAGAGTAAGAGGACAATATGTCCGATACCTGGTTCCCCGAGAGTGAGAGGACAATATGTCCGATACCTGAGCTCAGACAGTGAGAGGACAATATGAGCGATACCAGGTCCCAGAGAGTGAGAGGACAATATGTCCGATACCAGGGCCCAGAGAGTGAGAGGACAATATGTCCGATACCTGGTTCCTGGAGAGTGAGAGGACAATATGTCCGATACCTGGTACCCGGAAAGTGAGAGGACACTATGTCCGATACCTGGTCCCCGACAGTAAGAGGACAATATGTCCGATACCTGGTTCCCGGAGAGTGAGAAGACAATATGTCTCATACCAGGTCCAGGAGAGTGAGCGGACGGTTTGTCCGATAGCTGGTCCCGGAGAGTGAGAGGACAATATGTCCGATACCTGGTCCCGGAGAGTGAGAGGACAATATGTCCGATACCTGGTCCCAGAGAGTGAGAGGACAATATGTCCGATACCTGGTCCCCGGAGAGTGAGAGGACAACATGTCTGATACCTGAGCTCAGACAGTGAGAGGACAATATGAGCGATACCAGGTCCCAGAGAGTGAGAGGACAATATGTCCGATACCTGGTTCCCTGAGAGTGAGAGGACAATATGTCCAATACATGGTCCCCGAGAGTGAGAGGACAATATGTCCGATACCTGGTCCCCGGAGAGTGAGAGGACAATATGTCCGATACCTGGTTCCCCGAGAGTGAGAGGACAATATGTCCGATACCTGGTTCCCGGAGAGTGAGAGGACAATATGTCCGATACCTGTTCCCGGAGAGTGAGAGGACAATATGTCTCATACCTGGTTCCCCGAGAGTGAGAGGACAATATGTCCGATACCTGAGCTCAGACAGTGAGAGGACAATATGAGCGATACCAGGTCCCAGAGAGTGAGAGTACAATATGTCCGATACCTGTTCCCGGAGAGTGAGAGGACAATATGTCCGATACCTGGTACCCGGAGAGTGAGAGGACAGTATGTCCGATACTTCGTCCCGGAGAGTGAGAGGACAATATGTCCGATACCTGGTTCCCGGAGAGTGAGAGGACAATATGTCTGATACCAGGTCCCAGAGAGTGAGAGGACAATATGTCCGATACTTGGTTCCTGGAGAGTGAGAGGACAATATGTCTGATACCAGGTCCCCGAGATTGAGAGGACAATATGTCCGATACGTGGTCCCGGAGAGTGAGAGGACAATATGTTCCGTACCTGGTTCCCGGAGATTGAGAGGACAATATGTCCGATACCTGGTACCCGGAGAGTGAGAGGACAGTATGTCCGATACTTGGTCCCGGAGAGTGAGAGGACAATATGTCCGATACCTGGTTCCCCGAGAGTGAGAGGACAATATGTCCGATACCTGAGCTCAGACAGTGAGAGGACAATATGAGCGATACCAGGTCCCAGAGAGTGAGAGTACAATATGTCCGATACCAGGGCCCAGAGAGTGAGAGGACAATATGTCCGATACCTGGTTCCCGGAGAGTGAGAGGACAATATGTCCGATACCTGGTCCCCGAGAGTGAGTGGACAATATCTCCGATACCTGGGCCCAGAGAGTGAGAGGACAATATGTCCGATACCTGGTTCCCGGAGAGTGAGAGGACAATATGTCCGATACCTGTTCCCGGAGAGTGAGAGGACAATATGTCTCATACCTGGTTCCCGGAGAGTGTGAGGACAATATGTCCGATACCAGGTCCCGGAGAGTGAGCGGACGGTTTGTCCGATAGCTGGTCCCGGAGAGTGAGAGGACAATATGTCCGATACCTGGTCCCGGAGAGTGAGAGGACAATATGTCCGATACCTGGTCCCAGAGAGTGAGAGGACAATATGTCCGATACCTGGTCCCCGGAGAGTGAGAGGACAACATGTCTGATACCTGAGCTCAGACAGTGAGAGGACAATATGAGCGATACCAGGTCCCAGAGAGCGAGAGGACAATATGTCCGATACCAGGGCCCCGAGAGTGAGAGGACAATATGTCCGATACCTGGTTTCCCGAGAGTGAGAGGACAATATGTCCGATTCCTGACCTCAGACAGTGAGAGGACAATATGAGCGATACCAGGGCCCAGAGAGTGAGAGGACAATATGTCCGATAACTGGTTCCCGGAGAGTGAGAGGACAATATGTCCGATACCTGGTCCCCGAGAGTGAGTGGACAATATGTCCGATACCTGGGCCCAGAGAGTGAGAGGACAATATGTCCGATACCTGGGCCCAGAGAGTGAGAGGATAATATGTCCGATACCTGGTCCCGGAGAGTGAGAGGACAATATGTCTGATACCTGAACTCAGACAGTGAGAGGACAATATGTCCATTACCTGGTGCCCGAGAGTGAGAGGACAATATGTCCGATATACCGGCCCAGAGAGTGAGAGGACAATATGTCCGTTACCTGGTGCCCGAGAGTGAGAGGACAATATGTCCGATACCTGGTGCCCGAGAGTGAGAGGACAATATGTCCGATACCTGGTTCCCGGAGAGAGAGAGGACAATATGTCCGATACCTGGTTCCCGGAGAGTGAGAGGACAATATGTCCGATACCTGGTTCCCGGAGAGTGAGAGGACAATATGACCCATACCTGGTTCCCGGAGAGTGAGAGGACAATATGTCCCATACCTGGTTCCCCGAGAGTGAGAGGACAATATGTCCGATACCTGGTCCCCGGAAAGTGAGAGGACACTATGTCCGATACCTAGTCCCCGAGAATAAGAGGACAATATGTCCGATACCTGGTCCCGGAGAGTGAGAGGACAATATGTCCGATACTTGGTTCCTGGAAAGTGAGAGGACACTATGTCCGATACCTGGTCCCCGAGAGTAAGAGGACAATATGTCCGATACCTGAGCTCAGACAGTGAGAGGACAATATGAGCGATACCAGGTCCCAGAGAGTGAGAGTACAATATGTCCGATACCTGTTCCCGGAGAGTGAGAGGACAATATGTCCGATACCTGGTACCCGGAGAGTGAGAGGACAGTATGTCCGATACTTCGTCCCGGAGAGTGAGAGGACAATATGTCCGATACCTGGTTCCCTGAGAGTGAGAGGACAATATGTCCAATACATGGTCCCCGAGAGTGAGAGGACAATATGTCCGATACCTGGTCCCCGGAGAGTGAGAGGACAATATGTCCGATACCTGGTTCCCCGAGAGTGAGAGGACAATATGTCCGATACCTGGTTCCCGGAGAGTGAGAGGACAATATGTCCGATACCTGTTCCCGGAGAGTGAGAGGACAATATGTCTCATACCTGGTTCCCCGAGAGTGAGAGGACAATATGTCCGATACCTGAGCTCAGACAGTGAGAGGACAATATGAGCGATACCAGGTCCCAGAGAGTGAGAGTACAATATGTCCGATACCTGTTCCCGGAGAGTGAGAGGACAATATGTCCGATACCTGGTACCCGGAGAGTGAGAGGACAGTATGTCCGATACTTCGTCCCGGAGAGTGAGAGGACAATATGTCCGATACCTGGTTCCCGGAGAGTGAGAGGACAATATGTCTCATACCTGGTTCCCGGAGAGTGTGAGGACAATATGTCCGATACCAGGTCCCGGAGAGTGAGCGGACGGTTTGTCCGATAGCTGGTCCCGGAGAGTGAGAGGACAATATGTCCGATACCAGGTCCCGGAGAGTGAGAGGACAATATGTCTGATACCTGAGCTCAGACAGTGAGAGGACAATATGTCCATTACCTGGTGCCCGAGAGTGAGAGGACAATATGTCCGTTACCTGGTGCCCGAGAGTGAGAGGACAATATGTCCGATACCTGGTGCCCGAGAGTGAGAGGACAATATGTCCGATACCTGGTTCCCGGAGAGAGAGAGGACAATATGTCCGATACCTGGTTCCCGGAGAGTGAGAGGACAATATGTCCGATACCTGGTTCCCGGAGAGTGAGAGGACAATATGTCTGATACCAGGTCCCAGAGAGTGAGAGGACAATATGTCCGATACTTGGTTCCTGGAGAGTGAGAGGACAATATGTCTGATACCAGGTCCCCGAGATTGAGAGGACAATATGTCCGATACGTGGTCCCGGAGAGTGAGAGGACAATATGTTCCGTACCTGGTTCCCGGAGATTGAGAGGACAATATGTCCGATACCTGGTACCCGGAGAGTGAGAGGACAGTATGTCCGATACTTGGTCCCGGAGAGTGAGAGGACAATATGTCCGATACCTGGTTCCCCGAGAGTGAGAGGACAATATGTCCGATACCTGAGCTCAGACAGTGAGAGGACAATATGAGCGATACCAGGTCCCAGAGAGTGAGAGTACAATATGTCCGATACCAGGGCCCAGAGAGTGAGAGGACAATATGTCCGATACCTGGTTCCCGGAGAGTGAGAGGACAATATGTCCGATACCTGGTCCCCGAGAGTGAGTGGACAATATCTCCGATACCTGGGCCCAGAGAGTGAGAGGACAATATGTCCGATACCTGGTTCCCGGAGAGTGAGAGGACAATATGTCCGATACCTGTTCCCGGAGAGTGAGAGGACAATATGTCTCATACCTGGTTCCCGGAGAGTGTGAGGACAATATGTCCGATACCAGGTCCCGGAGAGTGAGCGGACGGTTTGTCCGATAGCTGGTCCCGGAGAGTGAGAGGACAATATGTCCGATACCTGGTCCCGGAGAGTGAGAGGACAATATGTCCGATACCTGGTCCCAGAGAGTGAGAGGACAATATGTCCGATACCTGGTCCCCGGAGAGTGAGAGGACAACATGTCTGATACCTGAGCTCAGACAGTGAGAGGACAATATGAGCGATACCAGGTCCCAGAGAGCGAGAGGACAATATGTCCGATACCAGGGCCCCGAGAGTGAGAGGACAATATGTCCGATACCTGGTTTCCCGAGAGTGAGAGGACAATATGTCCGATTCCTGACCTCAGACAGTGAGAGGACAATATGAGCGATACCAGGGCCCAGAGAGTGAGAGGACAATATGTCCGATAACTGGTTCCCGGAGAGTGAGAGGACAATATGTCCGATACCTGGTCCCCGAGAGTGAGTGGACAATATGTCCGATACCTGGGCCCAGAGAGTGAGAGGACAATATGTCCGATACCTGGGCCCAGAGAGTGAGAGGATAATATGTCCGATACCTGGTCCCGGAGAGTGAGAGGACAATATGTCTGATACCTGAACTCAGACAGTGAGAGGACAATATGTCCATTACCTGGTGCCCGAGAGTGAGAGGACAATATGTCCGATATATCGGCCCAGAGAGTGAGAGGACAATATGTCCGTTACCTGGTGCCCGAGAGTGAGAGGACAATATGTCCGATACCTGGTGCCCGAGAGTGAGAGGACAATATGTCCGATACCTGGTTCCCGGAGAGAGAGAGGACAATATGTCCGATACCTGGTTCCCGGAGAGTGAGAGGACAATATGTCCGATACCTGGTTCCCGGAGAGTGAGAGGACAATATGACCCATACCTGGTTCCCGGAGAGTGAGAGGACAATATGTCCCATACCTGGTTCCCCGAGAGTGAGAGGACAATATGTCCGATACCTGGTCCCCGGAAAGTGAGAGGACACTATGTCCGATACCTAGTCCCCAAGAATAAGAGGACAATATGTCCGATACCTGGTCCCGGAGAGTGAGAGGACAATATGTCCGATACTTGGTTCCTGGAAAGTGAGAGGACACTATGTCCGATACCTGGTCCCCGAGAGTAAGAGGACAATATGTCCGATACCTGGTTCCCCGAGAGTGAGAGGACAATATGTCCGATACCTGAGCTCAGACAGTGAGAGGACAATATGAGCGATACCAGGTCCCAGAGAGTGAGAGGACAATATGTCCGATACCAGGGCCCAGAGAGTGAGAGGACAATATGTCCGATACCTGGTTCCTGGAGAGTGAGAGGACAATATGTCCGATACCTGGTCCCCGAGAGTGAGAGGACAATATGTCCGATACCTGGTGCCCGAGAGTGAGAGGACAATATGTCCGATACCTGGTTCCCGGAGAGTGAGAGGACAATATGACCCATACCTGGTTCCCGGAGAGTGAGAGGACAATATGTTCCATACCTGGTTCCCCGAGAGTGAGAGGACAATATGTCCGATACCTGGTACCCGGAAAGTGAGAGGACAATATGTCCGATACCTGGTTCCCGGAGAGTGAGAAGACAATATGTCTCATACCAGGTCCAGGAGAGTGAGCGGACGGTTTGTCCGATAGCTGGTCCCGGAGAGTGAGAGGACAATATGTCCGATACCTGGTCCCGGAGAGTGAGAGGACAATATGTCCGATACCTGGTCCCAGAGAGTGAGAGGACAATATGTCCGATACCTGGTCCCCGGAGAGTGAGAGGACAACATGTCTGATACCTGAGCTCAGACAGTGAGAGGACAATATGAGCGATACCAGGTCCCAGAGAGTGAGAGGACAATATGTCCGATACCTGGTTCCCTGAGAGTGAGAGGACAATATGTCCAATACATGGTCCCCGAGAGTGAGAGGACAATATGTCCGATACCTGGTCCCCGGAGAGTGAGAGGACAATATGTCCGATACCTGGTTCCCCGAGAGTGAGAGGACAATATGTCCGATACCTGGTCCCCGAGAGTGAGAGGACAATATGTCCGATACCTGGTTCCCCGAGAGTGAGAGGACAATATGTCCGATACCTGAGCTCAGACAGTGAGAGGACAATATGAGCGATACCAGGTCCCAGAGAGTGAGAGTACAATATGTCCGATACCAGGGCCCAGAGAGTGAGAGGACAATATGTCCGATACCTGGTCCCGGAGAGTGAGAGGACAATATGTCTGATACCTGAGCTCAGACAGTGAGAGGACAATATGTCCATTACCTGGTGCCCGAGAGTGAGAGGACAATATGTCCGATATATGTGCCCAGAGAGTGAGAGGACAATATGTCCATTACCTGGTGCCCGAGAGTGAGAGGACAATATGTTCAATACCTGGTCCCGGAGAGTGAGAGGACAATATGTCCGATACTTGGTTCCTGGAGAGTGAGAGGACAATATGTCCGATACTTGGTTCCTGGAGAGTGAGAGGACAATATGTCTGATACCAGGTCCCAGAGAGTGAGAGGACAATATGTCCGATACTTGGTTCCTGGAGAGTGAGAGGACAATATGTCTGATACCAGGTCCCCGAGAGTGAGAGGACAATATGTCCAATACCTGAGCTCAGACAGTGAGAGGACAATATGAGCGATACCAGGTCCCAGAGAGTGAGAGTACAATATGTCCGATACCAGGTCCCAGAGAGTGAGAGGACAATATGTCCGATACCTGGTTCCCGGAGAGTGAGAGGACAATATGTCCGATACCTGGTCCCCGAGAGTGAGTGGACAATATGTCCGATACCTGGGCCCAGAGAGTGAGAGGACAATATGTCCGATACCTGGGCCCAGAGAGTGAGAGGACAATATGTCCGATACCTGGTTCCCAGAGAGTGAGAGGACAATATGTTCGATACCTGGTCCCGGAGAGTGAGAGGACAATATGTCCATTACCTGGTGCCCGAGAGTGAGAGGACAATATGTCCGATATATGTGCCCAGAGAGTGAGAGGACAATATGTCCATTACCTGGTGCCCGAGAGTGAGAGGACAATATGTTCAATACCTGGTCCCGGAGAGTGAGAGGACAATATGTCCGATACTTGGTTCCTGGAGAGTGAGAGGACAATATGTCCGATACTTGGTTCCTGGAGAGTGAGAGGACAATATGTCTGATACCAGGTCCCAGAGAGTGAGAGGACAATATGTCCGATACTTGGTTCCTGGAGAGTGAGAGGACAATATGTCTGATACCAGGTCCCCGAGAGTGAGAGGACAATATGTCCAATACCTGAGCTCAGACAGTGAGAGGACAATATGAGCGATACCAGGTCCCGGAGAGTGAGAGGACAGTATGTCCGATACCTGGTCCTGGAGAGTGAGAGGACAATATGTCCGATACCCGGTCCCGGAGAGTGAGAGGACAGTATGTCCGATACCTGGTCCTGGAGAGTGAGAGGACAATATGTCCGATACCTGGTTCCCGGAGAGTGAGAGGACAATATGTTCGATACCTGGTCCCGGAGAGTGAGAGGACAATATGTCCGATACCAGGTCCCGGAGAGTGAGAGGACAGTATGTCCGATACCTGGTCCCGGAGAGTGAGAGGACAATATGTCTGATATCTGAGCTCAGACAGTGAGAGGACAATATGTCCATTACCTGGTGCCCGAGAGTGAGAGGACAATATGTCCGATATATGGGCCCAGAGAGTGAGAGGACAATATGTCCGTTACCTGGTGCCCGAGAGTGAGAGGACAATATGTCCGATACCTGGTTCCCGGAGAGTGTGAGGACAATATGTCCGATACCTGGTGCCCGAGAGTGAGAGGACAATATGTCCGATACCTGGTCCCGGAGAGTGAGAGGACAATATGACCCATACCTGGTTCCCGGAGAGTGAGAGGACAATATGTCCCATACCTGGTTCCCCGAGAGTGAGAGGACAATATGTCCGATACCTGAGCTCAGACAGTGAGAGGACAATATGTCCGATACCTGGTTCCCGGAGAGTGAGAGGACAATATGACCCATACCTGGTTCCCGGAGAGTGAGAGGACAATATGTCCCATACCTGGTTCCCCGAGAGTGAGAGGACAATATGTCCGATACCTGGTCCCCGGAAAGTGAGAGGACACTATGTCCGATACCTGGTTCCCGGAGAGTGAGAGGACAATATGTTCGATACCTGGTCCTGGAGAGTGAGAGGATAATATGTCCGATACCTGGTCCCAGAGAGTGAGAGGACAATTTGTCCGATACCTGGTCCCCGGAGAGTGAGAGGACAATATGTCCGATACCTGGGCCCAGAGAGTGAGAGGACAATATGTCTGATACCTGGGCCCAGAGAGTGAGAGGACAATATGTCCGATACCAGGTCCCAGAGAGTGAGAGGACAATATGTCCGATACCAGATCCCGGAGAGTGAGAGGTCAATATGTCCGATACCTGGTCCCCGGAGAGTGAGAGGACAACATGTCCGATACCTGAGCTCAGACAGTGAGAGGACAATATGAGCGATACCAGGTCCCAGAGAGTGAGAGGACAATATGTCCGATACCTGGTTCCCCGAGAGTGAGAGGACAATATGTCCGATACCTGGTCCCCGGAGAGTGAGTGGACAATATGTCCGATACCTGGTCCCAGAGAGTGTGAGGACAATATGTCCGATACCTGGTTCCCGGAGAGTGAGAGGACAATATGTCCAATACCATTTCCCAGAGAGAGCACAATATGTCCGATACCTGGTCCCAGAGAGGAGAGGACAGTGTGTCCGATCCTTGTCTCATTGCAGGGGTGGAGTGACAGGACAGAGTACAGTGTGAGACTCTGTGTCTGACCCTGGCAGTGTGTGATGGGATGGTGTGGAGGTATCATTACCCAGTATCTGATCCTGGAAGTCTGTGATTGGTGTGGATAGAGCTTCACCCAGTGTCTGACCCCGGGAGTGTGCAATGAGACAGTGCAAAGAGAGCTTCATTCTGCGTCTGACCCCTAGTTTATGTGACAGGGTTGTGTCGAGGTTTACTCTGCATATGTCCCCGGGTATGAAAGAAACTTCATTGTGTCTGACCCCAAGAGTGTATGACAGGACTGTGTTGAGGAGGTCTCACCCTGTCTGACCTCAGCAGTCAGTAATGCGATGCTGTAGAGTGAATCTCACCCTGTCTGACCCCAGCAGTGTGTGATTGGATGGTGCAGAGTGAGTCTCACACTGTCTTGACTCCAGGAGTGTGTAATGGGATAGTGTAGAGTGAGTATCACGCTGTCTGACTCTGGGAGTGTGTGATGAGATGATGTTGAGGGAGTTTCACCCCGTCTGACCCCAGAAACTGTAATGGGGCATTCTAGGAACCAGTGCACGCTTCTGTCTCTTGTGAGTGCAGCCGACTGTGATGCTGTGTCCTGTTTGCACAGCTGTTCAGAACAGCTGGCCACAGAGAGAGACTGGCCGGAGACTAAACAGCTCCCAAAATAGCGAGCTCTCTCGGAGGCTGGCTGCCGGGCGGCTGCAATGTATGCTTTGCCGGCTCACTGCACCGCTCCCCACACCCTGTCTCTGACTGCCGTGCTCTCCTCAATTCGCCCACACGCCTGACTTCCGTCTGTTCTCCTCTGTACATGCGTGTTTGTGTGTGTGTATGTTTGTCCAGTTGTGAGTGTGTGCATTAGGTTTTGTGTTACTGTATGTGCGTTTCTGTGTTTGAATGTTCGGTGTATTTGTGTGTGTGTGTTTGAATGTTCTGTGTATTTGTGTGCGTGTGTGTTTGAATGTTCTGTGTATTTATGTGTGTGTGTGTGTTTGAATGTTCTGTGTATTTATGTGTGTGTGTGTTTGAATGTTCTGTGTATTTATGTGTGTGTGTGTGTTTGAATGTTCTGTGTATTTGTGTGTGTGTGTGTTTGAATGTTCTGTGTATTTATGTGTGTGTGTGTTTGAATGTTCTGTGTATTTATGTGTGTGTGTGTTTGAATGTTCTGTGTATTTGAATGTTCTGTGTATTTATGTGTGTGTGTTTGAATGTTCTGTGTATTTATGTGTGTGTGTGTTTGAATGTTCTGTGTATTTATGTGTGTGTGTGTGTGTGTGTGTGTTTGTCTCATATGTGGCTTTTGTTTGATTCTGAGCCGTATATGTGTGTTAGTGTGAGTCTATTCCTGTAACTGTGTGTGTGTGGGTATACGTGTGAGAGTGTGTGGGTGCATCTGCTGTGCATGGCCCTGAATTGTATATGTGTCTGTGTGGGTGAGTTGAAATGTGCACGTGCGTGTGTAATTTCATGTGTTCAAAAGACCATCAGACAGGAAGAGAATTAGGCCACTCAGCCCATTGAATCTATTCTGCCATCCCATCTCAGCTCTCAACCCCATTCTCCTGTCTTTGCCCTGTAACTTTTGATACCCTGAGTAGTGAAGAATCTGTCAAGCCCCACTGGAGAAGATGGCACCAGCAAACAACATGACCAAAGGCGATGCCCTGCAGACAGTTCACGAAACTACTTCTTTTACTTCCTCTTCCAAATATGATTCTGCTGCAATTGGAACCTGCGATTTACATTTTGATGGTGTGTTTTTCGGCCGATTGAGCGATCTGGCGCTTTGCTGGGTCCGAGAGAGTTCAGTGAGGTTGCAAGCAGAATATTCAAGAAGTCTGGAGACGGGGTGCAGGACTGTAATCAACCCCAGTTTTTGCTGATTGGAGTGTCGAACAAGATTGAAATCAACGGGGATGAGAGCGGAAGGCGAGTGAGTGTTCAGTGCAGTCTGCCTGTGGTTGACTGGTCTCTCTCTCCCCCTCTCTCTCGTTGCTCCTAGAGGAAGGTGCCAGGGCTTTGGATCTTAGGCAAGGTTTAATTGGTTTGTGGTTGGACTCTGCAATTCATATTATGATGAGTTTCTCATTTCTGGTTACTCCTTGCTTTTTTAATTGTTTTTTTTGTAAGTTTGATCAGGGCAGACTGGCTCTGTGGCCTGTAGTCAATGAATGACACAGAATCAGGTTTAATATCACTGGCATATGTCGTGTAATTCGTTAACTTAGCTGCAGCAGGACAATGCAATACGTAATAAATATATAAATAATTAGATAAGTAAGTTGCAGTAAGTAAGTATGTGTGTGTGTGTGTGTATATATATATATATATATATATATATATATTAAATTTAAAATAATGCAAAATCAGAAATAATATATATTTTAAAAATGTAAGGTAGTGTTCAGGGCTCCAATGTCCATTTAGAAATCAGATGGCCGAAGGGAAGCTGTTCCTGAACCGCTAGTGTGTGCCTTCTTCTGTACCTCCTTCCTGACAGTAATAATGAGAAGAGGGCATGTCTCAGGTGGTGGGGGTCCTTAATGATGGACATCGTTTTTCTGAAACACCACTCATTAAAAATGTCTTGGACACTATGGAGGCTCATACCTGAGATGGAGCTGACTAGTTTTACAACTTTCTGTGGCTTCTTTCGATCCTGTGCTCCTCATACCAGATGGTGATGCAGCCTGTCAGAATGCTCTCCACAATACATTCTGTAAAAAGTTTTGGGTGTTTTAGGTGACCAACCAAATCTCCTCAAACTCCTGATGAAATACAGTCACTGGCTTTCGTTCTTTGTAGCTACATCAATAAGTTTGGACCAGGTTAGATCCTCACAGATCTTGCCACCAGGAACTTGAAATTGCTCACTCACTCCACTTCGGATCCCTGTATGAAGACTGGTTCATGTTCCCATGTCTTACCCTTTATGAAGTCCACAATCAGCTTCCTGACACTGAGTGCAAGGTTGTTGCTGCAACACCACTCAACTAGCTGGTATATCTGTCCTGTACGCCCTCTCATCTCCCTCTGAGATGCTACCAACAATGGTGTATCATCAGCAAATTTATAGATGGCACTTGAGCTATGCCTAGCCACACAATCATGTGTGGAGAGTAGAGCAATGGGCTAAGCACACACCCCACTCCCCGAGGTGCATCAGTGTTGATCGTCAGGAAGGAGGAGAAGTTATCAACAATCCGCACAGATTGTGGTCTTACGGTTAGAAAAGGATCCAGTTGCAGAGGGAGGTACAGAGGCCCAGGTTCTGTAGCTTTTCAATCAGGACTGTGGGAATGATGCTGAACTGAATTGAAATGAAATGAACTAAAGTTATCATTCTTGGATTGTTTCAATGACTCTGTGGTCTGATGTTTAATAGTCTGTGCTTTTCACTCATTTTTTGCTGTCTATACAACTTTTTTTTGCGTGTTGGGTGTTTAGTGTTTTCTTTGAATGGGTTCCATGGTGTTTCATGGCTGTATGTAGAAAGATAATCTCAGGGTTGTAAACTGCATTCATATTCTGTTAATAAATGTACCTTGGACTTTGAAATATGCCCAATGATGGCCTCCACAGCTGTGGGGCAATAATTTCCACAGACTCACATCCCTCTGGCTAAAGAAATTCCTTCTCATCTCTGTTCTTAAGGGATGTCGTTGTATTCTGAGGTTGTGGCCTCTGGTCCTTGAATCCCCCACTATTGGAAACATCCTCTCCAAGTCCACTCTATCTAGGCCTTTCAATATTCGATAGATTTCAATGAGATCCTGCTCTCATTCTTCGAAACCCCAGCAAGTACAGGGCCAGAGCCATCAAATGCTTCTCACGCATTAACTCTTTCATTCCTGGGATCATTCTCATGAATCTCTTCTGGATCCTCTCCAATGCCAGCACATCCTTTCTTAAATAAGGGGCTCAAAACTCCAAGTGAGGATGAACCATGCCTTATAAAGCCTCTGCGTTACATTCTGTATACTGTAGTCCAATCAAAATGAGTGCTAACATTGTATTTGCCTTCCGCACATCCAACTGGATCTGCAAGTTAACCTTTAGAGAATCCTGCACGAGGACTCCCAAGTCCCTTTGCACCTCTGACTTTAGAATGTTCTCCTTGTTTAGAAATTAGTCTACACCTTTATTCCTTCTATCAAAGTACTTGACCATACACTATATTCCATCTGCCACTTCTTTGCCCATTCTCCCAATCTCTCCAAGTCCTTCTACAGATTCCCTACTTCCTTGACAGCATCTGACCCTCCACCTATTTTTGGCCACAAAGCTACTAAGTCTGTCATCCAGCTCATTAATATACACTCAGAGGCCACTTTATTAGGCACATCTGATTGTTAATGCAAATCATGCCAGCCAATCATGCGGTTGCAACTCAGTGAATAAAAGCATGTGGAACACGAGTGAATCTGCAGATGCTGGAAATAAATAAAAACACAAAATGCTGGCAGAACTCAGCAGGCCAGACAGCATCTATGGGAGGAGGTAGTGACAACGTTTTGGGCCGAAACCCTTCATCAAGAGTGAAGTTACATGGGATGGTCGAAGGGGGATAAGAAGTGGGGAGAGGGATGAAGTAGAGAGCTGGGAAGTGATAGGCTGAAGGGAAATGGGCTAGGGGGAAGGTGGAGAATTATGGGAAATAAAAGCATGTGGATATGGTCAAGAGGTTTAGTAGTTTTTCACACCAAACATCAGAATGGGGAAGAAATGTGATCTAAGGATGTTGACTATGGAATGATTGTTGGTGCCAGACATGATGGTTTGAGTATCTCAGAAATTTCTCATGCTCTAGATTTTAGTTTACAGCACCGCGGACCGGTTTAATATTGACAATATTATTGCAGACTGGCCAACCAGTGGGCGGGGGTTGTTAATCATGACCGGAATATAGGCGATAAGTCAACTGCAGGTCACTTATAAGAGGCTAATACATTCAATTTCGTTTCTAAAAGGATTTATCTAACGAATTTAATGTTAAACACACAGCACATTATTTTCCTCAGATGAATATAGTGATAAGTCACTTATAACTCACTTATAAGTCAATAGCATCATAACATTTTAAGTAACATTTGGATCTTAAACACACAGCGCATATTTTCCTCATATGAACATATAAAATCATTGCAACACACCAGTGAGAGGACAAGGTAGGGGCTGGGGCCGCAGCTGTCGCAGTCTGGAGAGAGCGACGGACCAAGCGAGGGGTGCGACAGGGCACGTGTAGGTAGGTATGATCTATCAGCTGACAAAAGTTTAGCTCGAGTGATGACTTTCAGGAGATTGCAGCGAGGTATTCTTCTGCTACTTATGAAACCCTAAGCCCGAATTAGGTCGTCTGCAAATATTTTAGCACCGTGTTTCCCATGAACATTTGGTGTGCTAAACAGGTTTAGAGGTGGCACCCATCTGTCCGCACTGCAGGCCAGTAGCAACAGCACTTTCTGCCGGCCGCATGAGGCATCCAGTTACCAGAGGCCAACCAGTGATCCCTGGCGCGAGGGTGTCACTGTGTTTAGGCGACTGATGACCTCACGTGGGTAATGACCTCACGTGCGTTCAGTTCAACAGTGGGCGTGACACGGAATGAGGAAAGGTGCAGTAGACTCATATCGTTTCATATCGCTAAATCATATCGCCTGGTAGCACATGCTTTGCGGCCCAGTGGTTGGGGACCACTGGTTTATAGTTTTCTAGAGTTTATAGGGAAAAACAAAATAAAGCATCCAGTAAGCAGCAGTTCTGTGGGCTAAAATGCCTTGTTCATGAGAGAGGTCAGAGGAGAACGACCAGACTGGTTCAAGCTGACAGGAAGGTGACAGTAAATCAAATAACCATGTGTTACAACAGCGAAAGGCAGAAGAGCACCTCTGGATGCACAACATGTCAAACCATAACACGGATGGGCTACAGCAGCAAAAGACCATGAACATACATGTATAATGTGAAAAGCAATGCACCCAACACCAACCCCTGTGGAATATCACTAGTCAGCGTCAGCCATCCAGAAAAGGCCCCCTTTATTCCCATTCTTTGCCTCCTGCCAGTCTGCCAATCTTAGTATGTTAGTATCTCTAATGTAATGCCATGGCCATGTTTAGCAGCCTCGTGTTGCATCTTGTCAAAGGCCTTCTGAAAATCCAAGTCAACAACATCCATTGACTCTCCTTTGTCTATCTTTCCTGTTACTTTTTCAAAGAATTCCAACAGATTCGTCAGGCAAGATTTCCCCTTAAGAAACCATGCTGACTTCAGCTTATTCGATCATGTGCTTCAAGGACTTTGAAACCTCATCCCTAATAATGGACTGTAGCCTTTTGCCAACCACTGAAGTCGGGCTAACTGGCCTATAATTTCCTGCCATACTCCTTTCTTAAAGAGTGGAGTGACATTGCAATTTTCCAGTCTTCTGGAACCATTTCAGAATATACTGATTCTAGAATGAGCATTACTAATGCCTCCACAATCTCTTCAGCCACCTCTTTCAGAACTCTGGGGTATAGTCCATCTGATCCAGGTGACTTGGCTACCTTCAGAACTTTCAGATTCCCAAGTACCTTCTCAGTAATAGGAACTGCAACTACACTCACTTTTGCCCCATGACACTCTCAAACTTCTGTCGCAAACCACTTATTCAGTTTGTCCAGTTTTTCCTTGTCCCCATTACTAGCTCTCCAGCATCGTTTCCGGTGGAATGATATCTACTCTCGCCTCTCTTTTACTCTTTATATATAAATAAAAGGAACTCTTGGTATTTTCTTTGATACCACTGGCAAGCTTGCCTTCATATTTCATCTCTTCTCTCTTTAGTGACTTTTTAGTTGCTTTCTGTTGGTTTTTAAAAGTTTTTGCACCCCCCAACTTCCCACTAATTTTTGCTATATTGTATGGCCTCTCTTTAGCTTTTATGCTGTTTTTGATTTCCCTTGTCTGCAACAGTTACCTCATCCTTTCTTTAGAATACTTCTGTTTTGGAATGTATCTATTCTGCACCTTCTGAATTGCTTCCAGAAACTTCAACCATTGTCGCCCTGCCGTCCTCCCTGCTAGGGTTCCCTTTTCATGAACTTTGTAAGGGATTCCACTGTAATACTGATAAATTCAATTTTAGCTTGTCCCTCTCAAACTGCAGGGTGAATTCTGTCACATTATGATTTCTGCCTCCTAAGTTTCTTAATCAAATCCTGGTCTCTGGACTTTGCGCAATCCAAAACTGCTGTTACTGATTATACGATCCCCATTTACAACTACATTTCCTACCCCCCCCCCCCACCTTGAATGGCACCCTCAACCACGGTTCAGTTGCTCATCCTTCCTACTGCCCTTGCTCCCATTTTTGCAGCAATCACAGGGTGAGGCTGCTCCAGCAATACCCCTGGAGTCCCCTAACCTGCCTCACCCTCTTATCCCTAGCCACAGGTCAAATTTGTAATCTAGTGGGTGTGACTGTCTCAAGGTAACTCTCTCCTTCCTGATGTGTCACAGCATCTGTGAGTGGACGTGAGAAAATGTGTGCATGTGTGTATTTGAGTCTGTGTGTGTACATGTCCATGTGTGTCTGTGTGTGTATCTTTGTGTGCCTTCTGTTTGTACTGAGTCTCTCCCTCTCAGTCTCACCTCTCTCTCTCATACAATCTCCCTCTCTACCTCTCTCATAGTCTCAACCTCTCTCACAAATTCAAACCTCTCTCACACATACAGACATACACACTCACCGTCTCATACACACACAGAAGTACAGTGTCGTCACTCTCTCTTCTCACACATACACACTTTCACCCTCTCACAGTCTCACCTCCTCTGTTCAAGGTCCACACACACACACTCTCACTCATACACACTCGCTCAGACACTCACTTACACCCGCTCTCATACACAAACACACAGACTCACATGCAGTCTCTATCTCCCCTCCCACTGACACACTCACCCTCTCACACACACAGACTCACCCTCCCTCTCACATATACACTCTCACAATCACTTACTCACTCACTCACACTCACTTACACCTGCTCTCATACAGACACACATGCAGTCTCTCTCTCCCCTCCCACTGACACACTCACCCTCTCTCCTCCCACTGACACACTCACCCTCTCTCTCTCTCACACACACACACACACACACTCACCCTCTCTCTCTCTCTCTCTCTCTCTCACACACACACACACACACTCATCCTCTCTCTCACACACACGCAAACTCTCAATCTCTGTCTCTCAGAAACACCTGTCTTGTTCCTCTGTCTGAGCTCCCTGTTCAGTCTCGGCACACTGCCCAGAGCTCCGAAACAAGGGAGAATACAGAGCCAAGCTCCACATTCCTCGGTGTCAGGGCCACATCCAAACCAAACATTCCCTCTCCAAGCTGAAATGTTGCCAGGCAGAACAAGCAACATCATCCAGACACCCCTCTCTCAGTCCGACGTTCTCCTCATCTCTCTGCATGTACGAGGGTAGGGCACACACTGTGAATGATGGGAAGTACTGAGGAACAGGAGACCTCAATGTATGAGGATAGGATAAACACCATGAATGGTGGGGAGTGCTGACGAACAGAGGGAGTGTGTTGTAAGACACACATCGTAAATGGTGTGGCATATCCAGGACCTCAGAGTACAAGGAGAGGACAAACACTGAAAGGTGGGGAGTGCGGTGTGCGGGCATAAGACGCACACATCTGAAAGGTGGTCACAATGGTGGGTGGTATGGAGGAAGTAGGTCACATATACAATGAGGGGTGGGGGGAGGAAGGGTGTGAATATGGGGAGGGGTGTGGGGGAGGGAAGGGTTACAAATGTAGGGGGCTGCGGGGGAGTGAGGGGTCACGAATATGGGGTGGGGTGCGGGGAGGGAGGGGTCACAAATGTGGGGAGGGTGCAGGGGAGGGAGGAAGGGGTCACGAATATGGGGAGGGGTGCAGGGGAGGGAGGGTGTGAATATGGGAAGGGGTGCGGGGGAGGGAGGAGATCATGAATATGGGGAGAGGTGCAGGGGAGGGAGGGGATCATGAATATGGGGAGGGGTTTGGGAGGGAGGGTGTGAATATGGGGACGGGTGCAGGGGAGGGAGGGTGTGAATATGGGGAGGAGTTTGGGGGAGGGAGGATGTGGGGAGGAAGGGGATCATGAATATGGGGAGAGGTGTGGGGGGGAGGGGATCATGAATATGGGGAGGGTGTGGAGGAGGGAGGATGTGAATATGGGGAGGGGTGCAGGGGAGGGAGGGTGTGAAAATGGAGAGGGGTTTGGGGGAGGGAAGATGTGAATATAGGGAGGGTGTGGAGGAGGAAGGATGTGAATATGGGGAGGGGTGCAGGGGAGGGAGGGTGTGAAAATGGAGAGGGGTTTGGGGGAGGGAGGATGTGAATACGGGGAGGGTGTGGGGGAGGGAGGATATGAAAATGGAGAGGAGTTTGGGGAGGGAGGATGTGAATATTGGGAGTGGTTTGGGGGAGGGAGGATGTGAATATGGGGAGGGTGTGGGGGAGGGAGGATGTGAATATGGGGAGGGGTTTGGGGAGGGAGAATGTGAATATGGGGAGGGAGGGTGTGAATATTGGGAGTGGTTTGGGGGAGGAAGGATGTGAATATGGGGAGGGGTGCAGGGGAGGATTGTAGATGAGAGAAGGGATCATGGAGACAAGGAGGGGCTTACAGGAGGGGGTACCTGGAGACTGGGGTGGGGTGGGTGTTCCCAGCACCCTGCTGCTAAGCTTGGTTCCAGTCCCAAACAAGAGCTGTACCCAGTCTCCGGCCTGGTCCTGGTCCCGATCCCAATCCCACTCCTGGTACAGTCTGTGCTCTCGCTCAGGGTAGGGAACCAGTGTCTGGAACATACCTGAGGCAGTGGCGAGGGGGAGGGTGGGCCACCTCGTACACTAGGCCCTGGTTACTCCCCACCATTCACTGTGTGACAGAGACGCTGTATTAGAGATTCCATGTGTGAGCGAGATAATATATAGAGACACGGTGTTTTGGAGAGAGTGTATTATGGACGCTGTGTGAGAGACAGTGTATCATAGACACAGTGAGAGAGTCAGCGTATTGAAGACGACGTGTGTGTGAGAGACACCTTGTGGGAGAGACAGTGTATTAGACACAGCGTGTAAGGGAGACAGTGCATTACAATGTGTGACAGATACATTGGATAAGCAACATTGAGTGGAAGAGATAAACTGATAAACTGTGTGTGACAGACACCGTATATTACACACCGCGTGACAGACAGTGTATTAGAGACCCTGTGTGTGTGGGAGACAGACAGAGTGCCAGTGATACAGTGTGTGACAGGGACAGTATATCAGAGACACTGTGTGAGAGACAGTGTATGTATTAGAGACAATGTGTGTAAGGCAAACAGTGCACTAGTAACAGTGTGTGAGGGAGATGTTGTACTAGAGACACCATGTGTGAGGGTCAATTTATTGGTGACATTGTGTGTTAGAGAAAGTGTATTAGACATGCCCCTGTGATGTGAGCTGTGTGAAAGACACGCTGTATTAGACACGTGTGTGAGGGAGACTGTGCACTAGTGACTGTGTGTGAGAGAGAAAGTGTATGAGAAACATTGTGTGACACTGTATTAGAGACTCCGTGTGTGAGAGGGACAGTTTATTAGTGACACTGTGTGTCAGAGACAGTGTATTAGAGACTGTGAGTGAGACAGTATACTAGAGACTTTGTGTGGGTGACAGACTGTATTAGAGACACTGTACGTGAGAGAGTGTTAGAGACAATGTGTGAGAGATGGTGTATTTAAAGATATTGTGTGTGAGAGACAACGTACTTGAGACGCAGTGTTTGTGTGGAAGAGACAGTGTGCTAATGAAACTATGTGTGCGAGAGTATATTAAAGACACTGTGTGAGAGAGTGTTTTAGAGATGCCATGTATGAGACCGTGTATTAGAGACAATGTGTCTGAGAAAGACGGTACATTTGAGATAATGTGTGTGAGAGTGCACTTCTGACACTTTGTGTGTGAAAGAGACAGTGTCCTACTGACACTGTGTGAGAGAGCAATGTGTGTGTGAGAGAAGATGTATTAGAAACATTGTGTGACACTGTATTAGAGACTCCGTGTGTGAGAGGGACAGTTTATTAGTGACACTGTGTGTCAGAGACAGTGTATTAGAGACTGTGTGAGCAAGACAGTATATTTGAGATGGAGAGAGTGTATTTAGAGACATTATGTGAGAGGCAGTGTACTAGAGACATCGTATTGTGTGAGTGTGGACAGTGTTTCAGAGACACGGTGAGAGTGATAGCATTGAAGAGAACGTGTGAGTACAACACTGTATTAGAGACACATTGTGTGTGTGTGTGTGTGTGTGAGATAGTCTATCAGCTATATTGTTTGTGTGTGAGACATTGTATTAGAGACTCCTTGTGGGAGACAGTGTATTTATTAGACAGAGTGTGTGGGGGAGACAGTGTATTAGACACTCCGTGAGGAGACAGTGCACCAGTGATAGAGACAGTACATTAGACACTGTGTGTGACAAATACAGAGCATTAGTGACATTGTGTGAAAGAAAGATCGTATATTAGAGACACTGTGTGTGAGAGTCAGTAAATTAGAGGCACTGTGTTTTAGAGACAGTATATCAGAGATGCTGTGTGTGAGACAGTGTATTAGACACTGTGTGACAACTACAGAGTATTAGCAACATTGTGTGAGAGGGACAGTGTTATTGAGAAAACGTGTGAGACAGACAGTGTATTAGAGACACTGTTGTGTTGGCGCGAGGCCAAGTGGTTAAGGTGTTCGACTAGTGATCTGAAGGTCACTAGTTTAAGCCTTGGCTGAAGCTGCGTGTGTGTCCAAACTGTATGGGTCCTAATGCCCTTCCCTTGGACAACATCAGTGGTGTGGAGAGGGGAGACTTGCAGCTTGGGCAACTACTGGTCTTCCGTACAACCTTGCCCAGGCCTGCGCCCTGGAAATTTTCCAAGGCGCAAATCCATGGTCTCATGAGACTAACGGAGGCCTACACTATAGACACTGTGTCAGAGACGGTGTAATAGAGACACTGTGCATGAGTGAGTATGTGTGTGTAAAAGTAGATGTATTAGAAACACTGTGTGAGGGACACTGTATTGGAGATTCTGTGAGAGGGACAGTTTATTAGTGACACTGTGTGTGTCAGAGACAGTGTGAGCGAGACAGACTTTGTTTGGGTGAGATTGTATTAGAGACACTGTGTATGAGAGAGTGTTTTAGAGAAACTATGTATGTGTGAGAGACAGGAAGAGAGAGTGGGGGAGAGACAGTGAGACAGAGAGAGAGAGAGAGAGAGAGTGTGTGTGTGTGTGTGTGTGTGTGTATACGCACATGTTCCCCAGTTCCCTGTGTGTATGCTACACATTCAAGCCCACACCCAGCCATCTACACGCGAAGCTGTCTCCTGCTGGAAACCACACGCATTACCTCCTGCTCCCTGCCAATCACGATGCAGCACACTTCCTGCTGCAGTGGAGCGAGGTAGCAGAGGTGTGGACGAAGGGAGGGAGCAACAGCAGCAGGGATCTCCGCAGTTTGGAACAGAGGGAGAGATCCCTATAGTGGTGCAGAGTCACAGGAGCCACAGGGAGAGTCGAGGGGACATGGTAGGTGGTTAGGGGTGAATTAACCAGGGCTGGCGGTGGTGGGGGGGAGGAGAGAGAGGGGAAAACACAGCATGTGCATGAAGGTTGAGTGTGTTGCTGCATCCAAGTGTCTCTGTGTGTGTATGTTTTACAGTCCTGGGGTCAGACACAGATTGATGCTCCCTCCGCTCCATCCCATCACACACTCTCGGGGTCAGACAGGGAGTGACGCCCTCTCCAGTGTACATCAGTGAGTGACAACGCTCCATCCTTCCATCTCATGTACAGACAAACTCTCAGCATACAGGAACAGGATGTGGGTTTCCTGTCGGTATGTCTTTTTAGACACAATTTTATACAAACAAGTTTTGAAGGTAAAGACGGCCCAAAACTTCCAAGGAGCAGTAATCTGGGGTAAAAATGGAGATGGGTCTTCATTTTGTGTCTGACCCCAGGACTGTGTGATGGGACAGTGTGGAGGGAGCTTCATCTGTGTCTGACACCGGGAGTGTGGAGAGAGGGTCACTCTGTGTCTGACCATGGGAGTGTGTGATGGGACGGTGTGGAGGGGGATTCACTCCGTGTCTGACCCTGGGAGTGTGTGATGGGACGGTGTGGAGGGGGATTCAATCTGTGTCTGACCCCAGGAGTGTTTGATGGGACAGTGTGGAGGGGGATTCACTCTGTGTCTGACCCCAGGAGTGTTTGATGGGACGGTGTGGAGGGGATTTCACTCTGTGTCTGACCCCAGGAGTGTGTGATGGGACACTGTGGAGAGAGGGTCACTCTGTGTCTGACCCTGGGAGTGTGTGATGGGACAGTGTAGATGGATCTTCACTCTGTGTCTGACCCCAGGAGCATGTGATGGGACGGTGCGGAGGGAGTTTCATGCCGTGTTTGATCCCAGGAGTAGGTGATGGGACAGTGCAGAGAGAGTCAAATCGTACCTGAGTGTCCGAAAGGGCACATTTGCATGGATTTTCTATGATCTACACGCTGCAGAACAGTTAAACCCCTTCACAAAACTACTGAGCAGAACCGAGAGGAGTTTTCAGTTCCTCTTTGCCTGCTGTTCCTAGGTTCAACATATGTGTTCAAAACCTTCCTATCTTTTTGTGAGACACGGAACAGGAATGAGGCTCTTACTGAGCTGCCTGTCCTCTGTGCACTCTCCCCCACTCTTCCTTTGTCACTCTCTATCCTCTGGAGTGAAACTTAGAGGGTTGGCAGGGGAGCTTGGGTGGGTGAGAAGGAAATCTGTATGTGGGTTTGTGCTGGTAGCTTTATCAAACCCTTCCAAATTCTCTGACTACACGCTCTCTTCAAAATTCATGGAGGATCCCAATCATTTGGTTGACATCCATGGATCCCTCAAAGTTGCCACGCAAGTTGATAAGGTTGTTGAGAAAATGTGTGGAGTGTTATTCATGGGACCGAGTGCAAGAGCCACGAGGTTAAATTCTGGCTAAACCTCTCTTGGAATATTTGTACTCTTTTGGTCGCCTCATTATAGGAAGGATGTAGAAGCTTTAGAGAGGGTGCAGAGGAGATCTACCAGGATGCTGACTGGATTATAAAGTACGTCATGAGGAAAGTAAGCTATGAGTAAGATATGGCTTTTGGCTTTGGAGTGAAGGAGGATCTGTCCAGCACATCAGTGCCATCATAAAGAAGGCCCAGCAATGCCTCGACTTCCTTCAAAATCTGTTCAGATTAGGCATGTCATTCAAAACTCTGACAAACTTCTATAGATGCACAATGATGAGTGTCCTGATTGTTTGCATCGTGGCCTGGTATGGAAACACCAATACCCAGGAATGGAAAAGTCTACAGGTAGTGGAGGATACAGCCCAGTCTGTCACAGGCAAAGCCCTCCCTGCCATTGAGCACATTGACCCCACCATCCAGACCATGTTCTCCCCTCACTGCCACCATCGAATAGGAGTCCCAAATCACCAGGTTCAAGAAAAGTTATTACCCTACAACCATCAACCATCCTAAAGTTATACACACCACAAAACTGAACTGATTCCACATCGTACAGACTCAGTTTCAAGGACTCTTTACAACTCATGTTTACAGCATTACTCTATGTGCACAATTTGACTTTTCCTTTGCACATTTTTGTTCGTCAGTCCTTGTCTATTCATGTATAATTTTTCATGGAATTCTAATGTATTCCTTTCGTTTTCTTGTAAATGTAATCTTATAATCTCAAGGTAGTATCTTTGAACTTTGTTAATAAATTTACTTTGAACCTTGACTAGATCGAGATGTACAAGATGATATGAGACAGAGTGTGGGCTGAAGGGCCTGTACTGAGCTGTACTGTTCTATTTTCATTTTAACCTCAGACCTTCCCCCTTGGTCCTATGCACTCTGACCTTCCCCTTCATCCCTGTACCCTCTGATCTTCCCACCTGTGCCCTCACCGTCTGACCATTCCTGTCATTCTCACCTCCACCCCACCACAAGCATTGATCCCTGTTCTCCCTTCCCCAGGACCGAGACAAGGAGTATGTTGGATTTGCCACCCTCCCCAACCAGGTCCATCGCAAGTCAGTGAAGAAAGGGTTTGACTTCACTCTTATGGTTGCAGGTAATGCTCCACCCTTCTCCTGACCCCTCACTCTGACCTCTAACCCCTTTCCCTGACCCCTAACCCTTTCCCCTGACACTTACCCTTTCTCCTGTCGTTTGATCTTTTTCCTTCTCAACATTAACTTCTGACCCCTGCTGAGGCTCTTGATTCTTCATGTCAGAGGTGGTGAGGGTGGCAGTGAGGTATGGAGGGAGAGGGGCAGTGAGGGAGGGTAGATGGGGTGCAACGGGGAAACAGGGAGCAGGGAGTGAAGAAGGGGGAGTGATGAGGAGGGAGTGAAGAAGGGGGAGTGATGAGGGCGTGAAGAAGGGGGAGTGACGAGGGAGTGAAGGAGGGGGAGTGATGAGGAGGGAGGGAAGATGGAGGAGCAGTGAGGAGGGAGAATAGATGTTGATGAGCACACAGAGTACTGTGGGAAGATCTGGTTGTCCAGCTGTGGGAAGTTGGGATTGAGCCGGAGAGGGTGCAGGAAAGATTTACCGGGACATTCCTGGGATTGGGGCTTGAGTTATCAGGAGCGACTAGACAGACTGGTACTTCGTTCTGTAGTGAACGAGACTGCGGGATGACCTAACAAAGGAAAATAAAACAAGAGGTATAAATAAGGTGGGCAGAGATAATCTTTCTCCCCAAGGAGAGCAGAGTCTAAAATGAGAGGGCACATGTTTAAGGTGAAAGGTGAAAGGTTTAAAGGGGCAGGTTGCCACACAAGACAGTGAGGATATGAAACAAGCTGCCAGAGGAAGTGGGAGCTACAATTAAAAAGCACTTGGACAAGTACACAGATAGGAAAGGTTTAGAGTGATATGGACCAAACGTGGGCAGGCGGACTGGCTTGTGGGGTCAGTGAGGGGACTCCTGGGGAGAAAGTGGGAAGCTAGTGATGATGCAATAACTAAGATCCCCTCACTTTCTCTAGGAGAGTCAGGTCTTGGGAAATCCACACTAATTGACAGTCTCTTTCTGACAAACCTCTACAAGGAACGAATCATCCCAAGTGCCGAAGGTGAGACCCTTGCTTAAGTTCTGAGTCCTAAAAGGCTCACAGCCCCCTTCCTTCTGACCTCAGGAATGTGTGGCAGGATGGTGCATAAGCTCTCTGACCCTGGGAGTGTGTGATGGGACGGTGTGGAGGGAGATTCACTCTGTGTCTGACCCCAGAAGTGTGTCATGGGATGGTGCAGGAGCTTCACTCTGTGTCTGACTCCGGGAGTGTGTGATGAGGAAGTGTGAAAAGAACTTCACTCAGTAACCTACCCCAGGAGAGTATGAGATCATTCTGTGCCTGTAATTCACAGAGAGGATCACAAAGACCCTGGAGATTACGAAGCATGGTGTGGACATCGAGGAGTGCGGGGTGAGAGTCAAACTGACAGTGGTGGACACTCCGGGTTTTGGAGATGCTGTAGACAATTCCGAATGGTAAGCAGAGTGACCAAAGTCCCAGTGATCCTCATTTCTCATAGCCCCAATCCTTTCCCTCACCCATGACACTGGGGAGAGAGGGTCTCAACTCTTGTAAGTCTCCCACCTGATGAAGGCCTGTGAGTCAAAAGCCCCCTTTGTTTACACGTGACCACTTTCGGGGAACCTTCTATCTGTACCCCAAGGTCTCTCTGTTGTACAACACCGCTCACGTCTTTGAGATTCCACCGAGTCTATTCTACCTATGCCTCAACTAGGTCTCCCCTTAGCTTCCACCGCTCTACAGAAAACAAATCAAGTTTGTCCAACCTCTCCTCTATAGTTCATGCCCTCTATCCAGGCAGCATCCTGGTGAATCTTTACTGCACCTCTCCAATGCCTCCACACCCACTTCCTGTAATGGGGCGACCAGAACAGATCATACTACTCCTGACGCAGTCCAGCCAGTGTTTTTATAAAGCCATCTCTTGAATTCAGAGACTCGACTTGCTTCTTTATCAGCCTGTCAACCTATGCAGCAACTTTCAGAGAGCTGTGGACTTGGACCCCAAGATCCCTCTTTACATCAAGTCTGTTAACAATCCTGTCATTAACTGTGTCTTGTCCCTGTACATTAGATTTCCCAGACACCTTATACTTGTCCAGATTAAACTCCATCTGCCATTCCTCTGCCCGTAGCTGAAAGTAATTTTTATCCCACCATATCTTTTGGCAATCTACACTGTCCATATCCTTGCAAATTGCACAAAGGATACGGAGAGTCTGTAGGGAGATATAGATAAGTTAAGTGAGTGAGCAAGTGTCTGGCAATACAATGTTGGTAAATGTGAGGTCACCCAGTTTGGAAGTGAAAATAGAAGATCAGCTGATTATTTAAATGGTAGAAGACTGCAGCAATGTTGTTGTGCAGTGGGATTTGGGAGTGTTTGGGCATGAATTGCAAAAGGTTGGTTTGCAGGTGCTATAGGTTATCAAGAAGGCAAATGGAACATTGGCCTTCATTGCCAAAGGGATTGAATTTAAGAGCAGGGAGATTATGCTGCAACTGTACAGGGTACTCGTGAGGCTGCATATTAAGTACTGCATGCAGTTCTGGTCTCCTTACTTAAGAAAAGATATACTGGATTTCAAGGCCATGCAGGGGTTGACAGGGTTGATTCCAGAAATTGAGGGGGTGGGGGGGGGGGGGTTAGCCTGTGGAGAGATTGTGCTGCGTGGGACTATACGCACTGGAATTTAGAAAAATATTGGGAGTGGGGTAGATTCTTATAGAAAAATAAAATTCTGGAAGGGAAAGATAGAGGCAGAAAAGTTGTTTCCACTGCTCAGTGAGATTAGGGGGCATAGCCTCAAGATCTGAGGGGAATAGATTTAGAATGGAGCGGAGAAGAAAGTGGTTTTCCCAGAGAGTACTGACTCTGTAGAATTCATAGCCCAGAAAAGCAGTAGAGGCTAACTCATTAAATATTTTCAAGATACGGATATATTTGTGTATGATAGGGAATTAAGGTTACAGGGAAAGGCAGGTAAGTGGAGCTGAATCTATGGCCAGTTCGTCCCAGTGCCCAAGAGAGCAACAGTAAGCTGCCTCAATGATTACTGTCCAGTGGACTGACCTCAACAGTAATATTAACTACTCTGAGCGGCTGGTTATGGATCACATTAAATTCTATCTTCCTGCTGCATTGGACCCTTTCTAGTTTGCTTATCATTCAAATCGGTCCACTGATGTCATAGCCTCTGCACTACACTCCGCCAAGTCCCACTTGGAAAATGGTGCCTCATACGCCAGGATTTTGTTCATCTACTTCAGCTCAGCATTTAATATGATCATCCCTCAGAAGCTGGTGGGTAAATTGTCCTATTTGGGTCTCAACACCTCCCTCTGCAACTGGACCCTGGACTTCTTAAGAAAGGTCGCAGTCACCGTTGGCAGAAATATTTCTAGCTCCATTCTACTGAGCACTGGCTGCATGCTCAGTCCGCTGCTGACACCCGACTGTACTGCTAGATCCAGTTCAAACCAAATCATCAAGTTCGACAATGACACAACAGCGGTTGCCCTGTCAACAATAAGGCGGCATACAGAGAGGAAATAAAGTGGCTGGTAGAATGTGCAAGCACAACTTGAGTCTCAACATGGAAAAGACCAAAGAGATGACTGTGGACATTAGGAAGGTGCGAGCAAACCTCTCCTTACTGTACAAACAAAGCTCCTCTGGGGAGGGAGTTTCTGGGAATGCACTTGCACAACAATCTCACCTGGTCCCTCAACACCATCTCATTGTTCAGGAAAGCACAGCAGCATCTTCATTTCCTGAGGAGATTGAGAGGAATGAAGTCCCCATTATAACAAATTTTTATAGGAGCAACATCGAGAATCCTGACCAGATGCATCACCGCCTGGAATGGGAACTGCAAGGCATCTGACAGAGGATTGTGGGGACTACTGAGAGGATCATTGGGACCTCTCTTCCACCCATCATACATTTTTAGCCAGAGCGCTGCACATGCAGGGTCCCTCACATTGTCAGTTATCTCCCCCACCCATCTGTCCAACAAGCTCTTTCACCCCCTACCATCAGGCAGGAGGTACCATAGCATTAGGACCAGATGGGAAATAGGATGGGAAGCAGCTTCTTCCCCCAGACCATGAGATTACTGCACTCCCTGCCACCATCTGGGTCTCACTACATCTGAAGCAGGCGTTTACTGTTTTCTTTTCTTAACCTTTTTATTGGATATGAACCTTTATCATTAGTTAATTTATTAGTGGTAATATTACATTGTGTTGTGTGAGTTACCTGTACTATACTGCGCACCCTAGTCCAGAATTTTGCTTTGCAGTATACAAGTGTACAGTCGAATGACAATAAAGTAAACTTGAACTTGAGGTCAGCCATGAATTTATTGAGTGGTGGAGTATTCCCAACAGGCCATTCCTGCTCCAGTTTTTCACAGAACATAGAACAGTACAGGCCCTTCGGCCCACAATGTTGGGTCAACCTTTTAACCTGAGATCAACCTAACACTTCCCTCCCACATAAACCCCCATTTCTATCATTCATGTACTGTACCTATCTAAAAGTCTTATATTTCCCAGTACCTGCCTCTACCACCACCCAACAGCATTCCTCTCTCTCACCACTCTGTGTAAAAAACCTCTGACGTGCCCCCTAAACTTCCCTCCAATCGTTTTAAAATTATACGCTGTTGTATTAGTCAAATCCACCCTGGGGAAAAGTCACTGGCTGTCCACTCTATCTATGCCTTTTATCATCATGTACACCTCTAATATTTCTTCACTCCAAAGAGAAAAGACTTGGCTCGCTCAACCTATCCTGATAAGACACAGTCCCAGTCCAGTCAGCAAGCTGGTAAATTTCCTCTGCACCCTCTCTAAAGCTTCCACATTCATCCTATATTGAAGCGACCAGAACGAAACACAATACTGCAAGTGTGATCTAACCAGTTTTATCTCAGTGATCTTACAGCTCTTGAATCAATTCCCTAACTAATGTGGGCCAACACACCATACGCCTTCTTAACCACCCTATCAATTTCTGTAGATTTGAAGGATCTTTGGACATGGTCCCCAAGTTCCCTCAGCTCCTCCACTCTGTTAAGAATTCTGCCATTAACCCTGTTTTCTGCCATCAAGTTCAACCTTCCAAAGTAAATCACTTCAGATGTTCCTGGACTGAACTCCATCTGCCATTTCTCAGCCCAGCTCTGCATCCTGTCAATGTCCCATTGTAACATATGGTAACCTTCCACATTATCCACACCACCACCAATCTTCCTGTCATTTGCAAACTTATTAACCCACCCTCCCACTTCCTCATTTAAGTCATTTACATAAAATACAAAGAACAGGGGTCCTAGAACAAATTCCCGTGGAACACCACTATTCACTGATGTCTAGCCAGAACATACTCCAACTACAAACAGTCTTCTGTGGACAAGCCACACAGCCAAGTTTTCCTGGCTCCCGTGCCTCCTAACTGCTGTCCTTGGTTCTCTCTCCCAGCTGGAAGCCAATCGTTGAATACATCGACGAGCAGTTTGAGCATTACTTCAGGGATGAAAGTGGCCTTAATCGCAAGAACATCCAGGACAACCGGGTCCACTGCCTCCTGTACTTCCTCTCTCCTCTGGCCCATGGGTGAGTCCCAGAGGATGGGGGTGGGGGGGGGTGTTCCAGGAGAGGGTGCAGTGAGAAGGGAGTATGAGAAGGAAAGCAAGGCCCCTTCCCTGCTTTCTTTGGAGGGAGGGAGGATTTGGAGGTGGTGAGAAAGGGGAATGCAGAGATGGATATCCCCCTCAATGGGGGCAAGGCCAACTCTACCCTAGGAAGAGACTAATCCTTCAATGCCATCTCAGTGGGCCAAGGCCAACTCTACCCTGGGAAGAGAAGGGATGGAAGGAGAGGGCATGTTGGGAATGAGGGACATCTCCACCCAGGACGGAACCTGGCCTTCCAAGGACCAGGGGAAGAGGGAGAGTTTCACCACAGGGTTTGGTGAGGGAGGTGGAGCATTGGGAGGGTGATGGGAGAGTCTTGCCTTCACCTAATGATCTCCTGCCCCCCCAACCAGGCTGAGGCCACTGGATGTAGAGTTCATGAAGGCAGTTCACGAGAAGGTCAACGTGGTTCCCATCATCGCCAAAGCCGACACCCTCACCCCCTCAGAAGTGCAGAGGGCCAAGCTGAAGGTGAGGGGGCCACATCCTAGCAGCAGAAGTTCGGGGTGTTTATGAGATTCCCCAGAGATGGAAGGAAAAGTTCGGGGAGAGTACAGAAGCTCTCCAGTGACAGAATGGATAGGGTAGGGGAGTGTGTGAAACCATCAAGATTGGATAAAGGTTTGCTGGGTCCCTGAAACTTATGGGAAGTATTTCAAGGCTTCTTGGAATCCCTATGCCGGGGCTGATGGGCTTAAGCCTTGGCACGTGGGACCCCTTGAAACTGGGGAAGGGTCTTGCATGGTGGACAGTGGCTCAGAGGTCCTGGAGAAAAGAGGTGTGTCCCTTTATGTTGGAAACATCAAGTGGGCCTTCTGCAAGAATAAGGTGCATCCCAGGGGAGCAGAGAAGGGGGAAGAGAGGGATAATGGGAATCAGTTTATTATGATCACACATACCCAGGTACATTGAAAAACTCTGTTCTATATGGCGTCTATGCAGGTCAGTGTATCGAAGTAGTACAAGGTTAAAGCAGTAACAGCATGCTGTATAATGTGTCAGAGTTACAGAGAAACTGCAGTGCAGGTAGACAGTAAGGGCCACGAGGTAGGTTGTTTGGTTGAAATCCATCTTATCCCACCAAGGGACTGTTCAATAATTTAATAGCGGGGTAGAAGCTGTCATTCAGCCTGGTGGGATGAGCTTTCAGGCATTTTTTTAAATTTTATGCCAGATGGGAGAGGGGAAGAGGAGAGATGGGTGGGGTGTTTGATTCTGCTGGCTGCTTTACTGAGGCAGTGGGATGTGCAGTCCATGAAGAGGAGGCTGATTACTGTGATGTGATGAGCTGTGCACAACTCTGTGCGGTTCCTTGTGGCCATGTACCATCCCAGCTCAAAATTCATCCAGATAAAATGAGCTGGGGTTCCCAACCTTTTTATGCCATGGATCCCGGTTTGGGAACTCCTGTATTAGACCATAAAATATAGGAGCAGAATTAGACCTTTTGGCCCATCAAGTCTGCTCTGCCATTTGATCACAGCTGATTTTTCCCCTCTCAACACCATTCTCCTGCCTGCTCCCCCTGTGCCACACTGACAAATCAAGAACCTATCAATCTTCGCTTTAAATATACTCAAAGACTTAGACTCCACGGCCGTCTGTGGCGATTCACCGCCCTCTGGATAAAGAAATCCCTCCTCTCTGTTCCCCTCAATTTAGAGGCCGGTCCGAGACTCCCCCCCCCCCCCACAGGAAACATCCTCTCCATGTCCACTCTTGCTAGGCATTTCAATAATGAGTAGGTTTCAATGAGATACCCCCTCATTGTTCTGAGCTCCAGTGAGTACAGGCCCAGAGCCATCAAACGCTCCTCACATGTTAACCCTTTCATTCGTAAAATATTCTGGACCCTCTCCAATGTCAACGCATGATTTCTTTGATAAAGGGCCCTAAAGTACTCACAATACCCCAAATACGGCCTTATAAAGCCTCAGCAATTCATCGTTGCTCCCTAAATAACTTTGAATTTGTCTTCCTCGCCACCGACTCCACAAGTCCCTTTACCCCTCTGATTTCTGAGATCACTTCTGTTACGTATTGGACAGAGCAGGAACAACACGGAGTGAAGTACACCTGAGGAAATGTTTCCCCCGAGTCCTGTTAATAACCGTGAGGGGCACAGCAGGAACAACACGGAGTGAAGTACACCTGAGGAAATGTTTCCCCCGAGTCCTGTTACTAACCGTGAGGGGCAGAGCAGGAACAACACGGAATGAAGTACACCTGAGGAAATGTTCCCCCTCCCCCCGAGTCCTGTTAATAACCGTGAGGGGCAGAGCAGGAACAACACGGAGTGAAGTACACCTGAGGAAATGTTTCCCCCCCGAGTCCTGTTACTAACCGTGAGGGGCAGAGCAGGAACAACACGGAGTGAAGTACACCTGAGGAAATGTTACCCTCCCCCCGAGTCCTGTTACTAACCGTAAGGGGCAGAGCAGGAACAACACTGAGTGAAGTACACCTGAGGAAATGTTCCCCCCGAGTCCTGTTACTAACCGTGAGGGGCAGAGCAGGAACAACACGGAGTGAAGTACACCTGAGGAAATGTTCCCCCTCCCCCCGAGTCCTGTTAATAACCGTGAGGGGCAGAGCAGGAACAACACGGAGTGAAGTACACCTGAGGAAATGTTCCCCCCCCCCACCCCCCGAGACCTGTTACTAACCGTGAGGGGCAGAGCAGGAACAACACGGAGTGAAGTACACCTGAGGAAATGTTCCCCCCGAGACCTGTTAATAACCGTGAGGGGCAGAGCAGGAACAACACGGAGTGAAGTACACCTGAGGAAATGTTTCCCCCGAGTCCTGTTACTAACCGTGAGGGGCAGAGCAGGAACAACACGGAGTGAAGTACACCTGAGGAAATGTTACCCCCCCCCCCCCCGAGTCCTGATACTAACCGTGAGGGGCAGAGCAGGAACAACACGGAGTGAAGTACACCTGAGGAAATGTTCCCCCTCCCCCCGAGTCCTGTTACTAACCGTGAGGGGCAGAGCAGGAACAACACGGAGTGAAGTACACCTGAGGAAATGTTCCCCCTCCCCCCGAGTCCTGTTACTAACCGTGAGGGGCAGAGCAGGAACAACACGGAGTGAAGTACACCTGAGGAAATGTCCCCCCCCCCCCCCCGAGTCCTGTTACTAACCGTGAGGGGCAGAGCAGGAACAACACTGAGTGAAGTACACCTGAGGAAATGTTTCCCCCGAGTCCTGTTACTAACCGTGAGGGGCAGAGCAGGAACAACACGGAATGAAGTACACCTGAGGAAATGTCCCCCCCCCCCCCCCGAGTCCTGTTACTAACCGTGAGGGGCAGAGCAGGAACAACACTGAGTGAAGTACACCTGAGGAAATGTTTCCCCCGAGTCCTGTTACTAACCGTGAGGGGCAGAGCAGGAACAACACGGAGTGAAGTACACCTGAGGAAATGTTTCCCCCCCCCGAGTCCTGTTACTAACCGTGAGGGGCAGAGCAGGAACAACACGGAGTGAAGTACACCTGAGGAAATGTTTCCCCCCCCGAGTCCTGTTACTAACCGTGAGGGGCAGAGCAGGAACAACACGGAGTGAAGTACACCTGAGGAAATGTTTCCCCCCCCGAGTCCTGTTACTAACCGTGAGGGGCAGAGCAGGAACAACACTGAGTGAAGTACACCTGAGGAAATGTTTCCCCCGAGTCCTGTTACTAACCGTGAGGGGCAGAGCAGGAACAACACTGAGTGAAGTACACCTGAGGAAATGTTCCCCCCGAGTCCTGTTACTAACCGTAAGGGGCAGAGCAGGAACAACACGGAGTGAAGTACACCTGAGGAAATGTTCCCCCCGGGTCCTGTTACTAACCGTGAGGGGCAGAGCAGGAACAACACGGAGTGAAGTACACCTGAGGAAATGTTTCCCCCGAGTCCTGTTAATAACCGTGAGGGGCACAGCAGGAACAACACGGAGTGAAGTACACCTGAGGAAATGTTTCCCCCGAGTCCTGTTACTAACCGTGAGGGGCAGAGCAGGAACAACACGGAATGAAGTACACCTGAGGAAATGTCCCCCCCCCCCCCCCCGAGTCCTGTTACTAACCGTGAGGGGCAGAGCAGGAACAACACTGAGTGAAGTACACCTGAGGAAATGTTTCCCCCGAGTCCTGTTACTAACCGTGAGGGGCAGAGCAGGAACAACACGGAGTGAAGTACACCTGAGGAAATGTTTCCCCCCCCCGAGTCCTGTTACTAACCGTGAGGGGCAGAGCAGGAACAACACGGAGTGAAGTACACCTGAGGAAATGTTACCCCCCCCCGAGTCCTGATACTAACCGTGAGGGGCAGAGCAGGAACAACACGGAGTGAAGTACACCTGAGGAAATGTTTCCCCCCCCGAGTCCTGTTACTAACCGTGAGGGGCAGAGCAGGAACAACACGGAGTGAAGTACACCTGAGGAAATGTTTCCCCCCCCGAGTCCTGTTACTAACCGTGAGGGGCAGAGCAGGAACAACACGGAGTGAAGTACACCTGAGGAAATGTTTCCCCCCCCGAGTCCTGTTACTAACCGTGAGGGGCAGAGCAGGAACAACACTGAGTGAAGTACACCTGAGGAAATGTTTCCCCCGAGTCCTGTTACTAACCGTGAGGGGCAGAGCAGGAACAACACTGAGTGAAGTACACCTGAGGAAATGTTCCCCCCGGGTCCTGTTACTAACCGTGAGGGGCAGAGCAGGAACAACACGGAGTGAAGTACACCTGAGGAAATGTTTCCCCCTCCCCCCGAGTCCTGTTACTAACCGTGAGGGGCAGAGCAGGAACAACACGGAGTGAAGTACACCTGAGGAAATGTTTCCCCCGAGTCCTGTTACTAACCGTGAGGGGCAGAGCAGGAACAACACGGAGTGAAGTACACCTGAGGAAATGTTCCCCCCGGGTCCTGTTACTAACCGTGAGGGGCAGAGCAGGAACAACACGGAGTGAAGTACACCTGAGGAAATGTTTCCCCCTCCCCCCGAGTCCTGTTACTAACCGTGAGGGGCAGAGCAGGAACAACACGGAGTGAAGTACACCTGAGGAAATGTTCCCCCCGAGTCCTGTTACTAACCGTGAGGGGCAGAGCAGGAACAACACGGAGTGAAGTACACCTGAGGAAATGTTTCCCCCCCGAGTCCTGTTACTAACCGTGAGGGGCAGAGCAGGAACAACACGGAGTGAAGTACACCTGAGGAAATGTTTCCCCCCCGAGTCCTGTTACTA